>NC_090240.1:37439846-37559846 GCF_024489055.1 Chanodichthys erythropterus
GTCTCTCTATCCATCTGTCTGTCTGTCTATCCGTCTGTCTGTCTATCTGTCTGTCTGTCTGTCTATCTATCTGTCTGTCTATCTATCTGTCTGTCTATCCGTCTGTCTGTTTATCTGTCTATCTGTCTGACTGTCTATCCTTCTGTCTGTCTTTCTGTCTGTCTATCTATCCTTCTGTCTGTCTATCCGTCTGTCTGTCTGTCTGTCCGTCTGTCTGTCTGTCTATCCTTCTATCTGTCTATCTGTCTGTCTGTCTGACTGTCTATCCTTCTGTCTATCTGTCTGTCTATCCTTCTGTCCATCTATCTGTCTGTCTATCTTTCTGTCTGTCTATCTGTCCATCTGTCTGTCTGTCTATCCATCTGTCTATCCGTCTGTCTGTCTGTCTATCCTTCTATCTGTCTGTCTATCTGTCTGTCTGTCTATCCTTCTGTCTGTCTATCTTTCTGTCTATCTTTCTGTCTGTCTATCTGTCCGTCTGTCTGTCTGTATCTGTCTGTCTGTCTATCTTTCTGTCTGTCTATCTGTTTGTCTGTCTGTCTATCCTTCTGTCTGTCTTTCTGTCTATCTGTCTATCCTTCTGTCTGTCTTTCTGTCTGTCTGTCTGTCCGTCCGTCCGTCCGTCTGTCTTTCTTTCTGTCTGTCTATCTGTCTATCCTTCTGTCTGTCTATCCGTCTGTCTGTCTGTCTATCCTTCTGTCTGTCTATCCGTCTGTCTGTCTGTCTTTCTGTCTATCCGTCTGTCTGTCTATCTGTCTGTCTGACTGTCTATCTTTCTGTCTGTCTATCTGTCCGTCTGTCTGTCTATCTGTCTGTCTGTCTATCTGTTTGTCTGTCTGACTGTCTATCCTTCTGTCTGTCTATCCTTCTGTCTGTCTTTCTGTCTGTCTGTCTATCCTTCTGTCTGTCTATCCATCTGTCTGTCTGTCCGTCTGTCTGTCTGTCTGTCTATCCTTCTATCTGTCTGTATATCTGTCTGTCTGACGGTCTATCCTTCTGTCTATCTGTCTGTCTGTCTATCCTTCTGTCTGTCTATCTGTCTGTCTATCTTTCTGTCTGTCTATCTGTCCGTCTGTCTGTCTGTCTATCCATCTGCCTATCCGTCTGTCTATCCAACTGTCTGTCTATCCATCCGTCCGTCTATCCGTCTGTCTGTCTGTCTATCCGTCTGTCTGTCTGTCTATCCTTCTGTCTGTCTGTCTATCTGACTGTCTATCCTTCTGTCTATCTGTCTGTCTGTCTATCCTTCTGTCTATCCTTCTGTCTGTCTATCTGTCTGTCTATCTGTCCGTCCGTCTGTCTGTATCTGTCTGTCTGTCTATCTTTCTGTCTGTCTATCTGTTTGTCTGTCTGTCTATCCTTCTGTCTGTCTTTCTGTCTATCTGTCTATCCTTCTGTCTGTCTTTCTGTCTGTCTGTCTGTCCGTCCGTCCGTCCGTCTGTCTTTCTTTCTGTCTGTCTATCTGTCTATCCTTCTGTCTGTCTATCCGTCTGTCTGTCTGTCTATCCTTCTGTCTGTCTATCCGTCTGTCTGTCTGTCTTTCTGTCTATCCGTCTGTCTGTCTATCTGTCTGTCTGACTGTCTATCTTTCTGTCTGTCTATCTGTCCGTCTGTCTGTCTATCTGTCTGTCTGTCTATCTGTTTGTCTGTCTGACTGTCTATCCTTCTGTCTGTCTATCCTTCTGTCTGTCTTTCTGTCTGTCTGTCTATCCTTCTGTCTGTCTATCCATCTGTCTGTCTGTCCGTCTGTCTGTCTGTCTGTCTATCCTTCTATCTGTCTGTATATCTGTCTGTCTGACGGTCTATCCTTCTGTCTATCTGTCTGTCTGTCTATCCTTCTGTCTGTCTATCTGTCTGTCTATCTTTCTGTCTGTCTATCTGTCCGTCTGTCTGTCTGTCTATCCATCTGCCTATCCGTCTGTCTATCCAACTGTCTGTCTATCCATCCGTCCGTCTATCCGTCTGTCTGTCTGTCTATCCGTCTGTCTGTCTGTCTATCCTTCTGTCTGTCTGTCTATCTGACTGTCTATCCTTCTGTCTATCTGTCTGTCTGTCTATCCTTCTGTCTATCCTTCTGTCTGTCTATCTGTCCGTCCGTCTGTCTGTCTATCCATCTGCCTAACCGTCTGTCTATCCAACTGTCTGTCTATCTATCCATCCGTCTGTCTGTCTGTCTATCTGTCTGTCTGTCCGTCTGTCTGTCTATCCAACTGTCTGTCTGTCTATCCATCCGTCTGTCTGTCTTTCAGATTAAAGTGACTGTAGTTAGGTTGCAGTAGATATGAGATGATGATACCGGTGTATGAAGATGTCATTGTCGACGGCCCACTGATAAAACTCATCTCTGACGGTCACAGAGTAAATAACAGTGAAGTCTTCACCGCTCAGAACCTTCTCTGGAGGACGCAGGACCCACGCCATCTCTAGACCTACACACACACACACATGTTTGTTTTTGTGAATTGTGGGGACTTTCCATAGACTTCAATGCATTTTACACTGAACAAACTGTACATTCTATCCCCCTACCCTGCCCCTACCCCTAAACCTAACCCTCACAGGAAACTGTGCAAACTTTTACTTTTTCACAAAAACTCATTCTATATGATTTATAAACCCATTTACATTGTGGGGACCGCTGGCTGGTCCCCACGATGTAGGTGAACTCAGGTTTATATTACATCATGGGGACATTTGGTCCCCACAATGTAATATAAACAAAAGCACACACACACACACACACACACACACACACACACACACACACACACACACACACACACACACACACACACACACACACACACGTGTTAGGTTTCCATGTTTTATGAGGAGTTTCCATAGACATGATGGTTTTTATTCTGTAAAAACTGTATATTCTCTCCCCTACATCTACCCATCATAGAAAACTTAAGTGACAATATACATTATACAATGCGACAATGTTTATTACAGAAGAAAACCTGTCTGCTTTAAAAACATTCTGCAATCCTAATTTTAAGACTAAATAAAACTATGAAGTTTCTCAGCACAGGTGTGTGAGTGTGTGTGTGTGTGTGTGTGTGTGTCGCACCTCCGCAGTCGATCATGTTGAGTTCATCTGGTTTGTCCAGAGGCCAGCAGTCATATTCACTGTTATCAAGATCATGCCATCCAAACACACACATCACAAAACACATCTGCAACAACAACAACACACACAGGTTATTCAGCAGCTCATCTGTGACTCATATTAAACTTCTACCCTACTTTTGAAGATAATGTAGAGAGCTCTTACCACACAGATGTAGAGAGATCTGCTCATGTCGACAGATGCAGCCGCTGCTGTTGCTGCTCTGAAGGTTGTGAGACTGTAATGAGATTCAGACTGAAGGATGAAGATGATGAGGGTTTCTGCACATGCGTCCTTCATCCAGAGACCATAATTAAAACACATTTACATACTTTCATTTTATTCACGTTTGTTTGAACTGTTACTAGTGTCAATACATCATCATTTAAATATCTGAATAAGTTTTAAAGTTGTTTCTTAATTTCTGTGGAGCCTATATAAGACTCTTAAAAGAGACACAAAGTAATTAAAGTTGACTGAATTTCTTCATTTATAATTAATAATTTATTATATATAGTTAAAATCGCTTCTAATGAAAGTGTGTTTGATGTGTAGAGTGTTCATGATTTAGTGTGTCCTCGGATGGGGATAGAATGAGCCGTTTTAAAAGTGGAAACGCGTCTCCATCTAGTGGTTGAAATGAAAATCTGCAGCAACGTGAACATTTTTTTACATGAACACCTAAATTATTTTCTGCTTTCACGTTTATGTGATCTAAGTTAATCAGTTGCTCTGACTGTGATTTTATTTATTTATTTTCATTTAATCATACTTTTAATTGTAGTTAGCATATGTGTTATCTATATATATATATCTGTACGCTACTTGTATTCAAGAATCATATCAATCACATCAGTTCATTTTTCAGGTTATAAAAACAAATACATGACTGATACATGGTTTTCTACATGATTATTATTATTATTTATTTTAGTACAGTTATGCAAATCATTAGTGTTTTAATATGTTTTAGTATGTGAGTTAAATTGTGTCATGTGATGTGGTCACTATCCCATGTTTCAGTCGTGACAGTAATGTGTTGGTAAAGTATATGGAATGATCAACTAAGATGTTATTATATTGTTTGATTCAATGTTTATTCAAACTGATGAATCACTTTGACATCAGTTTGATAAACTTTTACAAAGAAAGATTGGATTCAAAATACAACAAATCTCATAAATTACACTTAAAATATTGTTAAAATTGTAATTATTATTGATTTATCTGTGAAAACTAAAAAAAATATATATATATATGTATACGAGGTAGATTTAAACAAAATCTTAATATCTCAATGTAACCCTTCTTATTAAATTATTTATTATTGTGTTTCGGTAGTGACAAATTTGGGGAGATGAAAAATATTCCAAAACTTTCTGAAAATACAATATGAGAATTAACTGCACAATTACTAAAAACTATATTATACAATTTACACTATACAAAATTATATATAAAATATGTAAAAATGTAATATAAACTACAGCCTTTTTGTAGCCAATTTTAGATTATATATAATTTAGTGGCTACATTTTACAGTAATAATAAGACTGAATATAAGGAGTAAAAATAATTGCTAATTTTACTCTTATTGCGTTTGACGCGGACACGCGCACGCGCGCGCTCAGAGGGCGGAAATGCAGCGGATGTCGGTGATTTTAAAGCGGAGCTGCAGGATCACAGTGAGTGAATTTACTAAGTAAAATACGTTTCTAATTTACCGCCTGTGTTCGTGTTTATTCGGGATTATTCGCGCTCATTTGTTTACCTCGCTCGTGCGTGTGCGCGCTGCCGATGGCGTGACGCTTTATTTGATATCAATGTTTAATACACCTAACATAACAAATAGATTAACAGCTATAATTTAAGAGCTGTAATAAATGTTAAATTGCATTTTAAAGGAGAGGAAGTTCCGCTATAAGATAGTAGGTTGTTTCTTCGCTAAAGCGGATCACGGAATATGAACGATATAATAGCGATAAACATGATTTTATCATCAAATAAGCTCTAAAAAGGCTCTGGTCATTCTCAGGGTCAGTGTGTTTGTGAATGTCTGATACTGTGTGGCCCGGTGGATCATCCGGCTTTATCCGGCACCGCTTTGTTTATAGAGGGTAAATCAACTTCCGGTTGATAGACGTTTTTGAGAATATCGCCATGGTAACCATACTTTTCCGCCAAAATACCATAGTTTCTGCCATTTACAAAAAAGTGTATTTTTTTCACATGGACCATGTAAATATCATGATCTTTGATTATGATAATCATTAAATACAAGCATATTTAATAAGCATCGTATTTGGAGTAGAAATGCTGAAAGAGGATATGATGTGTTTGTGTTCAGGCTCTGCTGGCTCGTGATGGGGAAGCACTTCTTCAATGAGACGGACATCAAGAGCGCGTGGGAGCAGGTGTCGACGGCGTTCTGGCAGAGATACCCGAACCCATACAGGTACTGACACCCCGTCACTATCACCCCCAAAAATCATGTTCTTCCTCACTATTTTTGTCTTGTTTCCCAGTCCAAATATATAAAATCAATATACATTTTTCTTTGAGAAGCAAAACGATTTGTTTTGTGAAAGTGACAAATTTTGGTTCACAGAGCATATTTTTTTTAGATTTGTTGTTGGTTTGGCCAGGAACGTTTCCTTAAAGGGTTAGTTCACCCAAAAAATGAAAATAATGTCATTAATTACTCTCCTTCATGTCGTTCCACACCCGTAAGACCGTCATTCATCTTCAGAACACAAATTAAGATATTTTTGTTGAAATCCGATGGCTCCGTGAGGCCTCCTTAGCAATGTCATTTCCTCTCTCAAGATCCATTAATGTACTAAAAACATATTTAAATCAGGTCATGTGAGTACAGTGGTTCAATATTAATATTATAAAGCCATGAGAATATTTTTGGTGCGGCAAAAAAACAAAATAAAGACTTATTTAGTGATGGCCGATTTCAAAACACTGCTTCAGGAAGCTTCGGAGCGTTATGAATCAGTGTGTCGAATCATGATTCGGATCGCGTGTCAAACTGCTGAAATCACGTGACTTTGGCGCTCCGAACCGCTGATTCGACACACTGATTCATAACTCTCCGAAGCTTCCTGAAGCAGTGTTTTGAAATCGGCCATCACTAAATAAGTCTTTATTTTGTTTTAACCAAATACTAACATTAGGGGAATGTTCTGTGTTTGCTGGGTATATATATATATATATATGTAACAGGGACGACAGAATTAGAGGTTAGTGTATTTTACCCAACAGAGGTTAAATAAGGCCTAGGTTCGGCTCTGGGAGGATTTAAATGAGAAGTTTGGGCCAAATTTAAATTCAAGCAATTAACAGCCGGCAAATTTATTACAAAGACTCAAAAAAACTTTGAGTGAACAATTCTTCACAATGTACAAAAATTCCACTCAACAAGAATGTGAAGTCAAGGAAAAAAATAAAATAAAACAAAAAAAAGTCCCAATAGTCCTTCTGGATTCCTTGTATGTATGTGTGTTTAAAATACTCAAATGTCCATTGTGTATAAAGGCCTTTTTGTGTTTTCTACCCGGGTAGTGTGTATGTGCTTAGCTCTCAGTTCGGATCCGTGTTGAATCACGATGATTCTTTTGAATAGTAGATCAGGGTCTGGCTCGCCGTTCAAAGGTAAATCACTCAATCAGAATCAGCATGCAAAAAAAAAAGTTCTCTTAAAAGAAAAACCAGTAATCAAAAGCATTGACCATTTTTTTCCCTCAGTAATAGGATGAATTAGTAACCTCATGCGTGCATGTTCAGCTGGCTTCTTCGTCTGAATTTAATATAAATCGACTCTCAACATGCTGCAGAGTTAACCGCCCTCTAGTGGTTAATCACAGTACTGCACCAAAGATACCGGTTTGTTTTTGTAGTACACAAATCAAAAGTAGTTAAAAATAGATTTACTGTAGAACAAAAACATAAAATAAAGAAAATATGAATGTACAATTCAAAGGGGTTACATCTATATATATATATATATATATATATATATATATATATATTTATGCATAATTTGCAATAAAAGATATAAAATATTTCTACTTACATAATTAACATCAATAGTTTTATATTTCAAAGTTGTTTTCAATTTGATTGTCATTCGCAGTGCATCATGGGATTGTAGTTCTTTCCCTCATTAAATACATTTTTCACTGATGTTTTGCTTCAAATCTAAGTTTGTAATGTTGCAATCCCCCCCGCAGCAGGTGAATTTTGTTTTACCATGTTTTTACCGTGTTCCTCTCAGCAATCACGTTCTGACAGAGGACGTTGTTTTTCGTGAGGTGACGTCAGACAACCGCCTCCTGTCCCGGCGGCTCTTCACGAAGACCAATCGCATGCCTCGCTGGGCGGAGCGCTTCTTCCCGGGGAATCTGTCGCGTACGGTTTACATCATTGAGGATTCTGTCGTCGACCCCGGAAACAGAAGCCTCACCACGCTGACCTGGAACGTGAATCACGCCACATTTATGGTAAACGACATGTCCATGTCATTCGAGATGTTCATGTCTGTCTGTCTTCAGTCAAAAAGAAATTATGCATGAATGCACTGATCCAATATACTGTTACACACTCGTTTTCCTGCTGTTTACTTAAGACATATGTTTGTGATTATTCTCCAGAAGGCATTTTGACCTTTATTTAAAGCTGATGTGTGTGTGTGTGTGTGTGTGTGTGTGTGTGTGTGTGTGTGTGTGTGTGTGTGTGTGTGTTACCAGCGTGTGGTGGAGCGCTGTGTGTTTCTCGGCGAGCAGGATCGGCCCGTCTGGACGCGGATCACCAGAGAAGCCTGGATCTCATCAGGACTCTTCGGCCTTTCCAGACCGATACAGGTAATCATGTGATCCATGTGATCAGCAGACACATTTCCTGTCAACTTTCTGCTTTCACCAACAACACCAACGGCCCAAACACTAAAAAACAAGCAAGAGAAAAGATATTTAGAGATTGGGAGTTGACCTGAATGTTCATAAGTTTGTGTGTCAGAGAACCGTTGGTGTGAAATGTGGCTCTTGTCAGCATTAAACGTTAATAGTGTTTCTTCTTCTTCCTGTAGGAGTTTGGTTTGGCCAGATTCAGGAGTAATCAGGCGAAAGCTATGAAGGGTTTGGAGCACGCGCTGTCAAATCTACAGAGTAAGAAATATATTTATAAACTTTATATGAACTCTTGAGTGATAAGATATAAAGACATGAAATGTTGCGTTTAATGTGTGTAAACGAAAGATTAAATCAAGTAATGTCAGTGTTACTTCCTCTTTCCACTGGTGTTTATCAGTGTTAAATGTGACAGAAAGCAAGTATCATGTTTCTGTGTGTCCTTCGATTCAGACGCATCGACCGCATCTCATGGAGATTCTGCAGAGAAACACAAGAACCTGAATTCAGCCTCCAAAGCCCAGAAACCCCAGCAATACATCTGATCAATATAAACAGAGTGAACCTCATGAAACCTGTCGGGTAACATATCCTGGTCACGAGAAAATCACGCCTATTTTCATGTGATTATTTTTATGACAATTCTCAAGACTGTACGGAAGCTCATTTACACCAAATAAGAAAAAACACTTAATTAGGACATTAAAAGTCATAATACATACTAAATCGAAATTTTGACATACAAAGACAAAATTATGACAATAAAAGTTGAATTTATGAGATTACAGTCTAAATTATGATAGAAAATCTAAATTTTGACTTGTTAGTTTCAACTTTTTGTCATAATTATGACTTTTATTTTGGTTACTGTTTGTCAATTTTGACTTTTTATGACAATCAACTTTTTGTCATAATTATGACTTTTGTATCAATTTCACATTATGACTTTTTAATGTCATAATTTTGACTTTTCATCTCCTAAATGTGACTTAGTATGTCATTTTTGTTTTTTTATGTCAGAATTATGACTTTGATATCATAATGTTGACTGTTTATGTCAATTTCGCTTTTTATGACATGATTGACTTTTAATCTTTAGACTTTTGTCATAATTTTGACTGTCAATTTCGACTTTTTATGTCATATTATGACTCGTCATAATTTCGATTTGTCATAATTATACTGTCATAATTTTGACTTTCCATTTCCTAAATATGATTTTAAATTAAATTGATGAAATTGATTTATGTCATGATTTTTTTCTTATGTGGCAGAAATGTGCTTCCATATGACAGCGACACAGAGTATTATTTTAACTGTGAAGTATTTATACATTGTAATAATTGTACTGCCTTTAATTTATGCTAATTTAAAAGTAAACACAGTAATATATAAAATAAAAAGAATGATAAAGAACTCGATGAGAAACTTTGGAGGAATGTCCTGAAAGTCACAATGCACAATTCTTAATGGTCATAAAATATAGATGATCATTGAATAAAATCCTTTTGATTTTGTGGTGAAACGTGACCTGAACATGTTTTCATGAGATTCACCCATCTTACCCAGAAGCATCCTGTGATGTGAGCGTATTTAATGTAAAGCTCAGGTAAGAGAGACTGGCGTTGTGCATCAGAACAGATGAAGAGCAGCTCTGATCCATAAATCATGTTCCATGTTTGTTTAGAAGTTTCATTTATTAGAAATGAAAACTCAGGGAAAGATACTTTGCAATTGTGTACGACTGACACCGTCCCGCTGCAGTGTGTGTTTCTGACTAAAGCTTTATAGGTTATAGTTTATATACTGTAATAATGATCATTTTATCAAATCACTTTATGGAAAATAATTCATTGAATTTCAGGTCACAAGTTTGAAGCGATAAACTTAAAGCTGTGCCTCTGACTCTGCTAATGTTTTAATTAGTTTCTAGTAATAATATGGAAAAAACACCATCATTACAATCTAGAAAGCACCGAACAATATCATTCTGAGAATTTGTTTAACTTATTAAACTATGTTTTGTTGTAATATTTGTTTTGCTCTATTTAGATATGTTTGTAATCGCATTTCCTGAACCACTGATTTAGTGTGAAATGTCAGGAAATGTTTCAGGATGAGGAATATTGATGTGGAAATTAATATTTCACTGTTCTGTAATTGTATCAATTTTGCTTTTGTTTGAAAAGATGAAATATGGACTCTTTAAATAAAGAAACCAATGACGAAACTGTTGAGAATAATTACATTTACATTTAGTTTTAGAGAATAATTACAATTACAAGCTGCGACCGTTTTAAAGATGCTTTATTTTAGTAGCATTGAAATCAACTAAATGAAAATAAGAAATATTGCCTTGAGGTTTTTTTTACTGTATTTTATTTAAAATGTATTTTATTTCAAGTGACAAAAATAACAATACTGCATAAAGACATTTTTTTCATAATTCTACAAGTTTCTTCAAGAAGCTAAAACCAGAACTTGCAGTGAAAACTACAATAAATGGACATTTCACAAATTTGAGCAATTATATGGTTTTGAACCAAATTATTTTTCACAAACATAATATGTAGCCTCATACAGTCACTGCCAATGAAGAAAAGAAATTAATACATTAAATTGAATGAAACAGAATTGCAATCATCTTACAAAATGCAAAAATAGAAATGTAACAGTTTATTCAAACAGTGTCAATTTTTACAAACTGTAAATTATGACACTAAATTAAGCTAGTAGGATAAACACAGTAAAAAGCAAATTCTGTTAATGTAAAAGCAATCAAACTCTTTAAAATGATTATAAAACAATAACGCGACTGAAAATGTTTGTTTTTGGTAAGTGCGTCATGTTTTATCTTTTTGCACACTTGCGTAGACGACGGCCTCCTCAGTGTTCATCTGTAGAGATCTTGGTTTGTGAGATTTGCTGCAGACTACAGATGAGTATGTGACATCATCCTGCAGAGATAATAAACACAATTATACTATTGCCGTTTGGATATACAGAGTCAAATTTAGCTTAACCCTCTGGTCCTCCTCACGTGGCGGTCAAACATGACCAAATTTATTATTTCAATGAAATGAATGTACTATATTTTAGTTTGATAATGTTTTAATGTAATATTTTGTATGTTTAGGGGATTTTATGGTACTATTCAATATATTTATGCAGTAGTTTATAGACCATTTATTCATTTTTGACCATAGACCTGAAAATGAAATTTCCAGCTTAAAATGTATCTTGAATCTTAAATCTTGAATGCTTTCGAGCACAGACTTAAGTTTTAAAGAAGACGAAATTGAATTTTATAAAACTTAAAATGTATAATGAAAAATGCACAAATACTATTTTCAAATTTTATATGAAATATATATTTTCGTAAACATGTTTTACTCTTAAGCTGCACAAAAAAAAGCCATGAATCTAAAGAAGTTGTGTTCCAAATTTGAGTTTGATATCTCAAAAAATGAGCTTTCAGCAAGAGTTTGTTTGGGTGCAGTACCAAGTGCTTCCACTAGATTAAATTCGTCTCCCATTCATTTCCAATGCACTCATTTTTTTATCTTGATTTAAGAATGTTTAGATATTTGTACTGGAAAACAAGACAGAAATACTGTGGATGAAAACATTTTTGCAGTGTATGTATGCACATTTTATGTTTGGCTACAATTTCAAGCATTTAGGCAGAAGCATTTAAATCAAACGTTTTTAAAAATTATGAAAAATGTGAATGTAAATAAGTGTGTCCAAAAGCTGTGCACACTCACCTGAGCAGATCTGCCATTGCTCACGTCTGCCATAGTAGAATAAACAACCTCCTCCTCCTACAAACACAAGCCTTCTTTAACACAAACACACGTGCTACAAACAAACCTTTCTGCACATACACTGATCTTCATATGTCTGAAACGTGGAATATTGTTTCGCCATGGAATTTTTTTCTCACAATTCTGACTATTTTTCTTGCAGTTGTGATTAAAAAAAAAAAAAGTATTGCGAGTTATAAACTCGAATTTGGTAAAAAATAAAACTATTGCGAGAAATAAAGTCAGAATTGTGAGAAACTAAAAATGTAAAAAACAATTAGTTGCAAGATATAAATTCAAAATTGCAAAAAATAGTCAGAATTGCAAGATATAAACTCAATTTTAAAAAAATCAGTTGCAAGATATAAACAATTGCAAAAATTGTCAGAATTGTGATAAACTCAATGTCAAAAAAAAAGTCATAAAATGTGAGATTTAAAAAAAAAGAAAAAAAAACACAATTACCTTTTTTTATATTTATTCTGTGTCGGAAACAAGCAAAATCCCAACACTCACCTTTCTACAAGTCCTTTTTCCCTCTTTAATGTGTTTGATGCTTGAGTAAGTCACATCATCCTGAGAGACAACAGGTTATTCACCATGTTATTGCAAGAAGAAAGATTAGTGCAAACATTTAATATGTATTAATCTGCTAATAAACAAACATTTTATTACCAAAACCTATACATAATTTTTATACACTTCTACAGCAGATTTAGTTCACAACCTAAATATGATATTCATTTACAATAATCAATACTAAAATTCTGCATTAGTAACTTTTAACAGCATTTGTTCTCCGACGATATTCCGGTTCATTGAATTTGATTTGTGAATGAATCATTTAGTGCAATTTATGAAGCAGTTCAACAGGAATCAGCTCGTTTTTGAATCGAACATCACTATTGCGTCTTAGTTTGAGTATCAGCGATTTCTTCAGTTTGAAATATTGAGGAATGATATGTTTTTATGAAATGAAGTAAAAAGTACAATTTTATGCTTTTGGTGGCAGTGAACTAAAAGTAAAAGTTTCCCAAAATAGAAATACTCAGATAAAGTACAGATACTTGGAAAAAATGACTACAGTAGCGAAATAAAACTGTTGCGTTTAAGTACCTGTTGTTGGTTTTCTGCAGGTTTTCCTCTGTTAATCTTCATCACAGTGGAGTACGTCACATCATCCTACAAACACAAACATCATTTTATTTCATATATTAATACTTTATTTATGCCATGATCTGATTATGAATATTTCAGTCACCTGATGATCTGGTCTCTGGGTCACTCGGGTTCCTCTCCTTCCCTTTTTTGCTGTAAGATTATAATGATAATATCATTTTTTTTTTCTGTGATCATTGTACTCTAGAGCAGTGCTCAGTTGCATAAACCACCTAAAGTGTAATCTTCTCTTAGGATTGCAGAGTGTTGCAGAAAATGACCTGGTTTTGTGTGTTCATACCCTGTGTGAATCTCCAGCAGATGAATCCAGTCAGGAGCAGACAGATCAGAAACATCAGGGAGTATCTGAGACGACTTTTGCTGAAATCTGCAGAACACACACAGAGGAAGTTCCCATAATGCTTAAATAAGAGTTACAAAAATATCAAGTGTGTTTCACTACCCTTTATGCAGTTTATTTTAGGGACGCCTCCACATGCAGTCACTTCCTGTTTGCTTACTATAGGGTTTAAAAACATTAAAATAGATCCACTTTTTATCAGGTGACATAATGACTAGTTGACTGTACATTATCCCTTTTATTAAATGACTTTAATAAATAAATATTTAAGTATTTTCAGGAATATAAGTCATGTTTTTTTATCATCTGAAATGCACTGTATTGCACGTTTATAATGGAATTAACATCAACCATGCAATTGCAAGTAATTATACCTCACAGTTCGAGGGAAAAAACATTTCCCGCAATTCCGAGTTTAAATACAAACTTAGACTTAAAACCTAAAAACATGTTTCCCACACCTAACGAAAAATAAAAAGGTAATTGTGACTTTATCTCTCAATACCGACTTTATTTCTCAGAATTTCAAGTGTATTACTTGAAAGTTTCTACAAATCATTCTGTGAGCGAACCCAAAGTCTCAAGGGAATGCAAAACAATCTGCGAGTGAACGCAAAGTTTCTCGGGAACGCATCCTCACGCAGATAAAGTTTCTGAACACAGATCTGACGTGTTTTACCTGTAACAGTGAGATTTATGCTTCTGGATTGTTTTCCATTGACTGTACACTCATATAATCCTCCGTCAGCCTCAGTCAGGTTTGAGATCCGTAAAGAGAGATTATGAGGAGAATCTCTAAGGATCTGGAAGCGTCCGCTGACATCTTTAGAATCTGAAACCAGGGTCTCATTTACAGCTGCAAGCTTCCATTCAACATGTTTTGGTTTGGTTTTTGGATCTTCACAGGAACATGGAAGCGTCACGGATTCTCCTGGATATGAGATGATAGTGTTTGGATGTTTGGATAAAACACAGCCTGCAGGACGACAAAACAACTCAAGATAAGAGACAAGCCCAAACACATTAGTGTGTAAACATTTATTAAAGAAGCTTGTTTTCACCATGGAATAAAAAAGCTAATTGCGACTTATTATCATGACTTCTGACTTTATAAGCTCTGTATAACGCATATATCTAGGAAGTTGAATGTGTTTTACCTTTAACTGTGAGGCTGGTACGAGTGGATGTTTTGTTATTAACTGTGCATATGTAAGTCCCCTGGTCATCTTCAGTCAGATTGGATATCAGCAGAGAGAGATTTGATGGCGTTGTCTTATTAAACATGTGGACTCTGGCTCTGTAACGTAAAGTTTCATTGGACACTTCTGTCCCTTGGGTCCATTTGAAGCTCTCAGGTTTGGATTTTGGGTCTTTGCATGAGCAGGACAGAAGTACAGAATCACCTGGATACTTCGTTTCAGGTTCCCTCTCAGTCTCTGATAGTGTGCATCCTGTAGGAAAAGACATTTGTGTTACACTCTTAAAAGTAAAGGTTCTTAATTGCCATCATTGGTTCCATGGAGTCTTTCCATCGCACAAACAGTTCTTTATAGTGGAAAAGGGTTCTTTAGGTTATTAAAATAAAAGGTAAAAGAAATTAAAGACCAGATAACTTTGAACAAATGTTCTATTAATGTTACTGGAAGAAATGTTGAATGTTCCCTTTCTTCATTTTTCAAACATTATGAGAATGTTATTTTTTGAATGTTCTCTGAAAATATAAAAAAAAAAAAAAAAAAAAAAGATGTATAAATGTTTTTGTGCTAATGATTTGAAAGCATAATTTAAGACCAGATAATTTTGAACAAATGTTCTATTAACGTTACATGAAGAACGTTTGTACAGGACTTTGAGAGAACCTTGTCAGAACGTTCTGAGAACATTTCCTTTTAGCTGAGATTGAGAACTTCATTTGGGTCAAATGAGGAATGACCTCTGACCTCTAGTACAAAAAAACATGTTTTAGAACTCAAAATTTCCTTCTCAATCCAATCTAGTGAAACTGAGTTGTAAAGAATCTTGATTCACACAAAAAAAAAACAAACAAAAAAAAACATGAAAAAGTGAGAATCCATCTTTTCTTCACCTTTAACAGTGAGATTGAAGCTCTTGTGTTGATTCTCATTAATCCAGCATGAATACAGTCCTTCATATTTCTCCGTCAGGTTAGAAATCAGCAGAGAGAAATTTCCTGTATTTTTACCAAACATGTGAAATCTGCCCTGATAGAGTGGGTACAGTTCAGTAGAGTTAGTCGTCTGGTTTATTTCTCTGTTGTTTGGTAATTTCCATCTGATCTTGTCTGGATTATATCGAGCGCTGCATTTGACCAAACAAGACAGAAACACTGATTCCCCTGAATATCTGCTGATCGACTCTGATGCTTCATTCGCTGATAGAGAACAACCTGCAAACACAGAAGATAATCATATTTGATTATTACAGACATTAACTGTTTGACTTTGTGTGGATTATGGCTGATCTGCATTTATTATTATTAAAATAACACAAGCATTCCTCACCTTCAATGATTAGATCAACCTGCTTGACGGAATTACACCAATATGATCCTGTGTCGTCTACAGTCAGTCGATTGATGGACAGTGAGAGATTCCCGTGAATCTGAACTCTGTCTTTATATCGCTGATCCTTGATGACGTTCACTGGGTTTTGTGTTTCTTGTATATCTGTGCGCTGCCACTGGACGTCTTTATGCTGTGAGTTTTCATCCCTGCAGTGCAGCAGCACAGACTCTCCTGGAGAACAGCTGATGACTGAATATGCTTCTGTGCAGCCTAAACAAACACAAAACACAGAAAACCTTCTGAAACAGGATTATTTCCTTCTGCACATTCACCAAAAACTATAGTCTCTTCAGAGGAATTGAAACATCTACACTCAAACATGAACTGAATAAAATACTAAATAAAAAGTAGTGTTGATCTCATTTCAGTATTTGCATTCATTAAATTATTTTATTAATATATTTACGTTATAATGATCATGATTAGAGATCTGTATTTCCATAAAACAACTCAACGCTAAAATAAACATTCAGATAGGGTGAACTGTCCTAATGTGGGACACCTAAGGTTTAGTGTTTGTAGGTCCCGCATAAATACATGAATGCCAGTGAGATTATGGGCAGAGAGTTCAGAAGCCAAGAATCGAAACTTTGAAGCTTTTTTGGTAATGCCACAAGATGGCGCTTCGGTAGCGTGGACGCCATTTTGGGGTCAAAATGCCAACTGGACAATACAAACCATCGTATCTTACGTACCCAAAATCAGTGAATCTCACAGCCAAGTCAGAAAATTTCTCAAATTAAGTCATCAGTAAATTTTATGACAGCTACAGTAAATGTTGTATTGTCTTATATATGTTTTATGGAATCCAACCAGAAGCTTATACACAATTATTATTTCCAAGGATCAGCATTCTCCTCTAAAAGTGATCAGGCAGACCAAACTGTCGTGGAGACTTTAAACTTTGAGGGCTGGTAGTGCTCACACCGCCTACAACATCACCAAGGCTCACCCCGATTGGCCTGATGGGGGCGCTACAGCAGTCAGAAGTACGAAACGGCTCATAACCCCTGAACCGTTAGGCCCAGGCTAGTGTCTTATATCGTTGGAATCCTTGGCTCAAGGCGGACAAGATGAATGTTTTCTTAATCGTGGGCAAAATTTCAGGTATTTTGTTTTTTTGAAAAACCTACTTTTGCAAAATAGTCCTATGTTTTTGACTCAGTCGGAACTAAACCAGTACAGAAATGTCCACTGGAGTCTGCATATCAATAATTATCAAAATTCAAATATTGACATTTTGGTTCAAGGTTGCCAAGGGGCACCTAAACGTACGATGTGGGCGGAGCCACTTCTACTAAAATGGACTCAAGAACGAAATGAGATATTTGCACCAAACTCGGTTCACGTGTGTAGCGGCTCAATATTGTTGGTCATGATTAAAAACAAAACAAACAAAAAAACGCGTTGATTGGCCACTTGGTGGCGCTATAACTTGAAAAATCATGAAAACAGCTGTAACTACTCAACTGTTGGTCCGATCAACTTGAAATTTGGCATGCAGTGTCTTGGTCCAAGGGGGCATGACGGTCTATGAGGACATTGGCATATCTCAAAAAACAGGGCTGCCATCAACCAATGAAGTTTAAGCACCTGTTAACGGAGGCCAATCAGAACGAAACTTGTGGACATGTTCAACTCATGGGCCTGGAGGTCTGTAAGAATTGAAAGAAATCGGCCACAAGTTGGCGCTAATGAGTTTTACGCCTCAGTAATCACGTGGTGTTTCACACATCCACACAATATGCATATCATTTGACAGATCTCCTCATGCTGAACAACTAATGCTGTCAATCAAATCGTTCATTAATTATTCATCAATAGCTGAAAAACCTTTTGTAAACTAGTCCTAGGTTTTTTCCCCCGACAGGACAAAAACCAGTGCAGAGCAATTTTCTGGACTTCTGATCAATAATTATCAAAAAAAAAAAAAAAAAAAGTTTACCCTTTGGGTCGCTATAACAGGGTAATTTAGAAAATGGGTGTGGCTAAATATACCCAAAAGCCTATAAGTCGTAAAAGAAAACTCAGAACTTCATGGAATATAGTTCAAGGTTTCAAGGTTTTGTCATTCAAAATCCCTTTAAACTATAAAAATCCTTATAATAACATTACAAATCACATTTTGTCAAGGTTTACCACTTCATTTGTTAATTTCTCTGTGTTTGTTTTGGCATATATCAGCTGTTCCTCTATGATTTCAATGGTTAAACCCCGATAAATGCATTTTTATTAATATTAATATTATCATAGACTTTTCATCATCCCACATTAGGAAGCTGCAGACTGTTTTAGATAACTTGCACTAAGAGCACTAATATGTCTATCATTTCTTTAATGAATGTGTTATCTGCATTTTCTCATCCTGGGGTTTTAAAATGGTATTGGGTGGATTTAATGTTTTGGCCACACATCACAATATGTCACATATGTTTTTTTTAACCATGGTTTTATATGCCGCACAAGAAACTGATCCAAAACTATCACTGACATGTCTTCACAGTTCATCAATCTTAAGCGCAATCAAGAGTCTCACTAGTCGACTCAAAACAGTGAAGACGTCGCACCAACTGACTTCATCTAAAATCTCATCTTCTTCTGTTTAAGGTCTATTTTTATGAAAAAAAAATTATATTTTTATTCAGCAAGGACGCATACAATTCTCATAGAAATAAAAGCAGAAGTACTGCACAAACAAAAACCACCGTTATAAAATGAAGTATGTTTCATTGACTGATGAAAGTCAGTTTGTGTTATAAATGCCAAAACTCACTCATATTGTTGTTAAGATGTACCTGTTGTGAAGTGAAGTCCAGCGCAGAGCAGAAAAACACACAAGAACATCACATCTGAAGTCTGTAGCACAGCCATTACTCTCTTCTCTTCATTACCTCTTCTGCGTTCACACTCTCTGATGGACAGATGAGAAAAAGAGAAGTGTTTGATTTTTCTTTAGACAGTCACCACTTCCTGAGAAGTTCTGTCCTTTGATCAAAATGCTGTACATACTTGATAATCTGAACAACTCAGAAGGATAACATGTACATCTAAATAAAGCATTTCAGAAAAAGAAAAAAAACATTCCATGGATGATGTATTAAACGTTTTAAGAACATTATTAAATACCAGATAACTGAACGAACGTTCTATAACGTTAGCCAAGGTTCTGAGAACGTTCCTTGTTTTTATTTGGATTATGTCTCTCAGTCACAACAACTATACCTGTGTCATTCCTGGGATTCGCTGATATTTCAGTCCCTCCGACTTTTTAAAGTGGTGGTTCACCAAAATTAATTGCTAAAATCTTTTAACAATTCTTTGGTATGTCCATTACAATAAATAAAGATTATTATTAAAACAATAATTAGTAGCTCATTAAAACAATTACAGAAGACCATTAATAAACATTCAGAAATACAACAAGAACAAATAAACTAATTACAAACAAAACAGACAAATAAATATAACAAAAAAAAAAAAAAATAAGTAAACAGTCTCAAGTTTTTTAAGATTATGTAGTGGTATTCAGATAAGTGATAATAAGTGAAAGAATATAAAACAACACTGCGTAGTCTTACTGTACACAAAATATAGATTAATCCTTATTAAAGCTACTGAATTTATTTAGTCATGATCAGAAAGTGATTTTCCTTTGTTATTTGTTGTTTGATTATCAGGTTTATTAGGCTGCTGTCACTTTAAGAGTGAATGCACTGATCCAATATACTGTTACACACTCGTTTTCCTTCTGTTTACTTAAGACATATGTTTGTGATTATTCTCCAAAAAGGCATTTTGACCTTTATTTAAAGCTGATGTGTGTGTGTGTGTGTGTGTGTGTGTGTGTGTGTGTGTGTGTGTGTGTTACCAGCGTGTGGTGGAGCGCTGTGTGTTTCTCGGCGAGCAGGATCGGCCCGTCTGGACGCGGATCACCAGAGAAGCCTGGATCTCATCAGGACTCTTCGGCCTTTCCAGACCGATACAGGTAATCATGTGATCCATGTGATCAGCAGACACATTTCCTGTCAACTTTCTGCTTTCACCAACAACAACAACAACAACAACAACAACAGCCCCAAACACTAAAAAACAAGCAAGAGAAAAGATATTTAGAGATTGGGAGTTGACCTGAATGTTCATAAGTTTGTGTGTCAGAGAACCGTTGGTGTGAAATGTGGCTCTTGTCAGCATTAAACGTTAATAGTGTTTCTTCTTCTTCCTGTAGGAGTTTGGTTTGGCCAGATTCAGGAGTAATCAGGCGAAAGCTATGAAGGGTTTGGAGCACGCGCTGTCAAATCTACAGAGTAAGAAATATATTAATAAATGTTTAATGTGTGTAAACGAAAGATTAAATCAAGTAATGTCAGTGTTACTTCCTCTTTCCACTGGTGTTTATCAGTGTTAAATGTGACAGAAAGCAAGTATCATGTTTCTGTGTGTCCTTCAATTCAGACGCATCGACCGCATCTCATGGAGATTCTGCAGAGAAACACAAGAACCTGAATTCAGCCTCCAAAGCCCAGAAACCCCAGCAATACATCTGATCAATATAAACAGAGTGAACTTCATGAAACCTGTCGGGTAACATATCCTGGTCACGAGAAAATCACGTTCAGATCAGTTCAGATGTTTTGCTTCATGTGATTATTTTTATGACAATTCTCATTCTTTGATGCAAGTTTTGACTATTTCGTTTTTTAATTTCAGAATTATGACTTTGATATCATAATGTTTACTGT
Source organism: Chanodichthys erythropterus (assembly GCF_024489055.1). Classification (NCBI taxonomy): domain Eukaryota; kingdom Metazoa; phylum Chordata; class Actinopteri; order Cypriniformes; family Xenocyprididae; genus Chanodichthys; species Chanodichthys erythropterus. Next base: position 37,460,521 of record NC_090240.1, read on the forward strand.
TTATGTCAAAAAGGTTTACTTTTATGATTTTTATGTCAACTTCAACTTTTTAAAGTTTTGACTTATATGCCAATTTCAATTTGTCATAATTATAAATTGTCATAATTTTGACTGTCAACTTTTTTTGACTTTCCATCTCCTAAATATGTCTTAGTATGTCAGTTTCTACTTTTTATGTCTTAATTATGACTTTGATGTCATAATGTCGACTGTTTGTCAGTTTTGGCTTTTAATGATATAAACGACTTATTGCAATCGACTTATGTTATAATTATGACTGTCAATTTCAATGTTTTGTCGTAATTATGAATTTTGTCATAATTTTGACTGTCAATTTTGACTTTTCATGTTATATTATGATCAATTTTGATTTGTCAATTATACCTTGTCATAATTTCGACTTTTCATCTCCTAAATATGACTTAGTATGTCAATTTTGAGTTGTCATAATTATTATTTTTTAAATGTTTATTAGTTTTGACTTGTCAATTTCAACGTGTCCGTTTTGACTTAGTATGCCTATTTCAACTTATTGTCATAATTATGAATTTTGTCATAATTTCGACTGTTTGTCAATTTCAACTTTAAGTCATAATTTTGACTTTCCATTTGCTAAATATGATTTGTAATGAAAATAAGAAATATTGCCTTAAAACTCGCTGAAATAAAACAAGTTTGAGTTTTTTTTTACTGTATTTTATTTAAAATTATTTTATTTCAAGTGACAAAAATAACAATGCTGCATAAAAAGACTTTTCTGTTCTTCTGTTTATTTTTTCATAATTCTACAAGTTTCTTCAAGAAGCTAAAACCAGAACTTGCTGTGAAAACAATAAATTTCTCAAATTATTTGAGCAGTTATACGGTTTTGAACCAAACTTTTTTTCACAAACATAATATGTAGCCTCATACAGTCACTGCAAATGAAGAAATGAAATGAAGAAATATATTAAATTGAATGAAACAGAATTGCACAATCATCTTACAAAATGCAAACATAGAAATGTAACAGTTTATTCAAACAGTGTCAATTTTTACAAACTGTAAATTATGACACTAAATTAAGCTAGTAGGATAAACACAGTAAAAAGCAAATTCTGTTAATGTAAAAGCAGTCAAACTCTTTAAAATGATTATAAAACAGTAACCCGACTGAAAATGTTTGTCTTTGGTAAGTGTGTCATGTTTTATCTTTTTGCACACTTGCGTAGACGACGGCCTCCTCAGTGTTCATCTGTAGAGATCTTGATTTGTGAAAGTGCAGTACACTACAGATGAGTATGTGTCATCATCCTGGAAAAATAAAAAACACACACAATTATACTATACTATACTTATACATGTCTAAAATTAGTGGAAGCTTGTTTTCCGTCATCGAATAAAAAAATAAAAAAGGTATAAAAATTTTTTTTACTTTATCTCACAATTCTGACTATTTTTCTTGCAATTACAAATTTATATCTCACATTTGCAAGAAATAGATTCTGAATTGTGAGATAAAAAGTCAAGAATTGCGAGATTTAAACTCAAAATTGCAAAACAATGTCGGAATCACAAGATAAAAAGTCAGAATTTGCGAGAAAAAAAAAAGTTGGAATGGCAAGATATAAACACAAAATTGTGTGTTTGTTATATTTATCAGAGTATACAAACTTCATAACCACACCCCTCATGCAAATCACAAAAAGAAAATCTCCCGCTTGAGAATTAGACATTTCTCATTGGTCAAGCCAAGACTTTCTGTAGAAGGTAAATACCCCCGGGCAGAACACTTTTCCCTCTTCCCTCTTCTTTCCCTCTACAACTTCGGACCGAACCATCAAGAATTTCTCAGCCTGCAGATCCGGATGCTCCAACAGCTAAGGCATTCTGCAAATATCGTACATTTGAACACTAAAAAGTGATTTAGAATTAATTTGTGAACCACTTTGTTAGCAAACGTGCTTTATTACTGAGGAAACTGATGGTCCTTCCAGCTTGTTTAATTGACTCTTCTCATCGCTTCATTCCCCTGTTATGATACGGTTCAAATTCATTTTCTATGTATGCGTGATTTGTATGTATGTGTTTGTTAGTTTAGTTATGTTTTTTTTTATTTAGTTAATAAAACTTGTGCACAATACATAATTGATTCCGACTCCCTGCCTGCGAATAACTGTCACTTTAATGATCAATACTGAGTGTTCACAGAGTAGCAACATCTAGTTAATCTGATTAACTGATTAAAATATTCATAACTAATCATAATGAATAATCATACTGAGTTATGAATAATTATTAGCATTTCCCCTTTGAGCTTATTTCGCTACAATAAAGTCAGAATTGCGAGAAATAAAGTGAAATGAAGTGGAGTAAAAAGTACATTATGCTTTCGAAGGCAGTGAACTACAAGTAAAAGTTTCCTAAAATAAAAGTGCAGATACTTGAAAAAATGAGTACACTAGCAAAATAAAACAATTGTGTTTAAGTACCTGTTGTTGTTTTTTTGCGTGTTTTTCACTGTTAATCAGCATCACAGTGGAGTATGTCAGATCATCAAACACAAATATCATTTTATTTGGATTTCATTTATGAATAGCTTATGCCGTGATCTGATTATGAATATTTCAGTCACCTGATGATCTGGTCTCTGGGTCACTCGGCTTCCTCTCCTTCCCTTGTTTGCTGTAAGATTATAATGACTTCAGTTATTTCTGTGATCATTGTACTCTAGAGCAGCTCAGTTGCATAAACCGCCTTAAGTTACCCTTAAACTGAAGAGTGATGCAGAAAATAACACTTGAGTGTTAATTAAAGGGATAGTTCACCCTAAAATCATCATTTATTCACCATGGTGTTATTCTAATGTCATATGCCATTCTTTCTTTTACGGACCACAAAGGAGAATTTGTAAAAAATGTTCCGCTCCTGGAATATAATGGCAGTGAGTTTATATATATGAGAGGAGAAATAAAACTCCACCCTGAACAGCTTATGATCAGCTGAACTTTCCATGTTGTTACGGTAGAAACGCAGCACCATGAGCACCCCCAACCTAAAATCTTCCCGCGCCCCTGGCTTTCATGCACGTCTTTCAAAATAAAAGTCTCGCATCAGACAATTATTCAGAATTACGTTATTTGTTGTTGTTGTTTTCTTTGACTGCACACTTTTGTGCATCGGTTGAGAATCGCTTATCTAAATGATCAAAAATCCCTGTACTAGAGCACAGTTCATGATTCCCACAGTGTTGTGCTGGTTTTGTGTGTTCATACCCCGTGTGAATCTCCAACAGATGAATCCGGTCAGGAGCAGCAGCATCAGACAGATCAGAAATATCAGGGAGTATTTGAGATAATTTTTGCTTAAATCTGCAGAACACACACAGAGGAAGTTCCCATAATGCTCAAATAAGAGTTAAATCTCTTCACTTATAGAACTGCGGTAATACTCACACAGCTATCATAAAGATTCATCATGAATGTTCCCATTTACAGTAACAGCAATTCAAATGCTTTTTTTTTTTTTTTTGTAAAAAAATGTCTTCTTTTTAATATTATTTTATTATTAATATGTTATTCCCCCTCACACACAGTCACCTCCTGCTTGCTCAATGTAGGCGTTAAAGACATTAATATCTAAACGCTACAAAAACAACGCTATACAAAAACTTTTCCCATCATCATATAAACACAACATAACTAGTACTTTGACAATGACCAGTTGACTGTACATCAGTTTTATTACAAGGCTGATTAAAATAAATAAATAAATACAGTATTTTCTGTAATACAAGTCTGTTATATAGTGCTTTTTATCATCTTAAATGTGCTGTGACTTATTTCAAAGTGACTTGTGTAATGCAATTAACGACAAGCACTGGTTTATATCTCACAAAAAAAATCTGAATTGCGAGATATAAACTTATAAATTGAGACTTTTTTCCCCACACAATTCCAAGTTTAAAGTTAAATATTTAAAGATAAGAATTCAAAATTGTGATACAAAAAGTCGCAATTACCTTTTTTTTTATATAAATTATTTCCCAGGGGAACGAATTTGCAAACGAAAGCAAACTTTCTCAGGGAACACAAAACATTTTGCAAACGAAAAAGCTTCTTGGGGGAAATCTTCTAGGCAAACCGTTTGATCCTCACGCAGATCAAGTTTCTGAACACAGATCTGACGTGTTTTACCTGTAACAGTGAGATTTATGCTTCTGGATTGTTTTCCATTGACTGTACACTCATATAATCCTCCGTCAGCCTCAGTCAGGTTTGAGATCCGTAAAGAGAGATTATGAGGAGAATCTCTAAGGATCTGGAAGCGTCCGCTGACATCTTTAGAATCTGAAACTAGAATCTCATTTAAAGCTGCTTGCTTCCATTCAACGTGTTTTGGTTTGGTTTTTGGATCTTCACAGGAACATGGAAGCGTCACGGATTCTCCTGGATATGAGATGAGAGTGTTTGGATGTTTGGATAAAACACAGCCTGCAGGACGACAAAACAACTCAATATAAGAGACAAGCCCAAACACATTAGTGTGTAAACATTTATTAAAGAAGCTTGTTTTCACCATGGAATAAAAAAGCTAATTGCGACTTTTTATCATGACTTCTGACTTTATAAGCTCTGTATAACGCATATATCTAGGAAGTTGAATGTGTTTTACCTTTAACTGTGAGGCTGGTACGAGTGGATGTTTTGTTATTAACTGTGCATATGTAAGTCCCCTGGTCATCTTCAGTCAGATTGGATATCAGCAGAGAGAGATTTGATGGCGTTGTCTTATTAAACATGTGGACTCTGGCTCTGTAACGTAAAGTTTCATTGGACACTTCTGTCCCTTGGGTCCATTTGAAGCTCTCAGGTTTGGATTTTGGGTCTTTGCATGAGCAGGACAGAAGTACAGAATCACCTGGATACTTCGTTTCAGGTTCCCTCTCAGTCTCTGATAGTGTGCATCCTGTAGGAAAAGACATTTGTGTTACACTCTTTAAAGTAAAGGTTCTTAATTGCCATCATTGGTTCCATGGAGTCTTTCCATCGCACAAACAGTTCTTTATAATGGAAAAGGGTTCTTTAGGTTATTAAAATAAAAGGTAAAAGAAATTAAAGACCAGATAACTTTGAACGAATGTTCTATTAATGTTACTGGAAGAATGTTGAATGTTCCCTTTCTTCATTTTTCAAACATTATGAGAATGTTATTTTTTGAATGTTCTCTGAAAATATTTAAAAAATGTTCAAACATCCAAAAAAAAAAAAAAAAAAAAAAAAAAAACAAATGATGTATAAATGTTTTTGTGGCATTGACTTGAAAGCATAATTTAAGACCAGATAATTTTGAACAAATGTTCTATTAACGTTACATGAAGAACGTTTGTACAGGACTTTGAGAGAACCTTGTCAGAACGTTCTGAGAACATTTCCTTTTAGCTGAGATTGAGAACTTCGTTTGGGTCAAATGAGGAATGACCTCTGACCTCTAGTACAAAAAAACATGTTTTAGAACTCAAAATTTCCTTCTCAATCCAAAAAGACAATCTAGTGAAACTGAGTTGTAAAGCATCTTGATTCACACAAAAAAAAAAAAAAAAAAAAAAACACGAAAAAGTGAGAATCCATCAATTCTTTACCTTTAACAGTGAGACTGAAGCTCTTGTGTTGATTCTCATTAATCCAGCATGAATACAGTCCTTCATATTTCTCCGTCAGGTTAGAAATCAGCAGAGAGAAATTTCCTGTTTTTTCACCAGACATGTGAAATCTGCCCTGATAGAGTGTGTACAGTTCAGTAGAGTTAGTCGTCTGGTTTATTTCTCTGTTGTTTGGTAATTTCCATCTGATCTTGTCTGGATTATATCGAGTGCTGCATTTGACCAAACAAGACAGAAACACTGATTCCCCTGAATATCTGCTGATCGACTCTGATGCTTCATTCGCTGATAGAGAACAACCTGCAAACACAGAATATAATCATATTTGATTATTACAGACATTAACTGTTTGACTTTATGTGGATTATGGTTGGTCTGCATGTATTATTATTAAAATAACAAAAGCATTCCTCACCTTCAATGATTAGATGAAGCAGCTCTGTGAAATTACACCAATATGATCCTGTGTCGTCTACAGTCAGTCGATTGATGGACAGTGAGAGATTCCTGTGAATCTGAACTCTGTCTTTATATCGCTGATCCTTGATGACGTTCACTGGGTTTTGTGTTTCTTGTATATCTGTGCGCTGCCACTGGACGTCTTTATGCTGTGAGTTTTCATCCCTGCAGTGCAGCAGCACAGACTCTCCTGGAGAACAGCTGATGACTGAATATGCTTCTGTGCAGCCTAAACAAACACAAAACACAGAAAACCTTCTGAAACAGGATTATTTCCTTCTGCACATTCACCAAAAACTATAGTCTCTTCAGAGGAATTGAAACATCTACACTCAAACATGAACTGAATAAAATACTAAATAAAAAGTAGTGTTGATCTCATATTTGCATTCATTAAATTATTTTATTTATACATTTACATTATACAGATCACAATCAGATATTTCCATAAAAAAAAACTCAACACTAAACATTCAGATAGGATGAATTGCCCTAAAGTGGGACACTTTAGTTTTAGTGTTTGTAGGCCCCGCATAAATACATGAATGCCAGTGAGACTCTGGGCAAAGACCTAGTGGAGTAATAGTAAGTAATAACATTATTAATATTATTAGGGCCCGAGCACCGATGGTGTGAGGACCGTATTGGAATTGCTCCGTTTCTTCTTCTTCTTCTCCAAAGTAAATCGCATTTTTGAGGGCCTAAACGTGCTCGAAAACTCATTAAACTTTGCACACGCGTCAGAAGTGGTGAAAATTTATGTCTGTTATGGGTCGCAGCTAGCCTGGATGCCAGCCGAACTTAGCCCCGCCCACAACATTTTGAGGTCGGGGAGTTCGGTCTGGACTCGATCCGTAGAGGAGTAATTAAGGTGCGTTCACGCGGCCTCGTAATTCCTGTAGTTACGAGATTCTAGCTTGTAAAAAGCGTTCACGTCCTCGTAGAGATCGTAATTACAGCTGGTAAGCTGGGAGTTTTCTGAAAGCTCCCACATGTACCACGTGGCCGCTGTACCACCTGACCGCTGTAGATTGATTTAGGCGTTGATAGTGGTGCCATGGAAACGCTTAATTCCCAGTCCAAGGACGTGAACAGCTCCGAATATAACGTCACGTGTTGTCATTTCAAGATACCTATGGCGAGCCGTTTTAACATTTAACAGCTAGACTGGATATGCGTCGCGGATATCTGCATTTCAGTTTTGCCTCGTCGAAAAGAACATTTCAGATGTCCGCAACTACATTCTTCCTATCCATAATTGTCATTTCAGATATCCACAAAGACATTCTTCCTAGGACAAATGACATCATTTTTGTCATTCATTTGTATGGGGTTTATCATTACAGATATCTACAATTCAGTTGCAGATATCCACTATGTGAATTACGGATATCTGTAACTGAATTGTAGATATCTGTAATTCCAGTTTGAGATCTACAATTTGATTCTGATTAGTCACAACTCCAGTTCAAGATATCTTTAATTCAGCTCAATTCAAGATATCTACATGTTCCTTTTCAGATATCTCAAATTAAGTTTTGACTAGGTCTAATGACGTTGTAGATATCTGTAACCGGAATTATGACTAGTCAAAATGGCGTTGTAGATATCTCAAACTGGAGTTAGGGATAGTCATAATTTAATTGTAGATATCTATTATCAAGTTATGGATATCTTGAAATTAATTTTGATTAGAGATATCTGAAATCTGAGATATCGGTAACTTTCATTCCGCCTAGTCAAAATGTAATTGCAGATATCTCGAATTAAGTTTTGACTAGGCGAAATGACGTTGCAGATATCTTTATGCAAATCAGGCCGGCACTTTTAGGCGGGAGCAGAGCGTGTTGTTGTTCTAATCATTCAAATCGCGCCTGTTAACTCGTAATTAGCACTGATTGCCACCATGCCATAATCACTAGTCATAATGACGTTTGAGATATCTTTAACCTTCATTCTGCCTAGGCAAAACTGAAATACGGATATCTGCAATTGTCATTTAAGATGTGTGACAAGTTGAATGTCGTTTTCAATGACGTCATTGCAGATATCTGTAGCTAATTCAGTTTCGCCTAGTCAAAACTGCATTACAGATATCTCAATCTGTCGTTTCGACTAGTCACAATTACGTTACAGATATCTCGAATGACAATTCCGACTATCCAAAATGTAATTACAACTAGTCAGAAAGACGTTGGTGATATCTACAACGTTAATTCCGGATAGTCGAACTTAACTTTTAAATGTTAAAACGGCTTTCCATACGTATCAGACTCATATTCTGACTAGAATTGAGTATGACCACGTCAGGCTAGGTCGCAGCATTAGTCGTGGCAAAATGGCTCGATAGCGCCATCTAACGTACAGCCCCTACATTACACTAGGGTTTTGAAATTCGGTACACACATTTATCAGCCTGATACCTACAAAAAAAGTCTCTTGGAGCGAAATCCGAAACCGAACAGGAAGTCAGATATTTTGAATTAATTCACCATTTTGTGCATTTTCCAGTTGTACTTTAACGAACTCCTCCTAGAGCTTTAATCAGATCAATGTCATTTTTGGTCAGTCTAATCTAAAGGCCTTTGTGACGTTAAATTGTGAAGATCTAGAGTTTTCACTGAAGGGCGTGTCCGTGGCGGCCTGACAAAGTTTGATGTTTTAGCCATGAAACAGGAAGTTGTTGTAACTCAGGCATACAATGTCTGATCTGCTCCAAACTTCACAAGAGTGATAAAAGTCCTAGCCTAAAGACATCTATATGACAATATTCAGTTAGCTATAGCGCCACCTGCTGGCAGCAGGAAGTGTGGCACTTTTACATGATTTTGCCATAATTCTCCTGTATTCACTCGCTTACATGCATGTCGCCCACTGTTCACTGTTTTCCTGAGGCCAACAGGTGGCGGTGAGCCCGGGTGCGAGGGCCCTTTCATCTTTAATTATTATTATTATCATAGAATTTGCCCTGTTATCATTGGCTTTTCAGTATCCCACATTAGGAAGCTGCAGACTGTTTTAGATAACTTGCACTAAGAGCACTAATATGTCTATCATTTGAAGAGTTTATTTGCAAAAACAGATAACTCCATTTTTATGAATTCTCACAAATCATGTTTTTTTTATTGTGCATTCCAATTAATAACAATCAAACTGCAGTTGGGCTGTTTTGATTAAGTAATGATAACTCTAAAAAATATAGGTAAATTAAAAAATTAAAATTCATTGAAAGTATGTTATATATATATATTAAAAGTTTGTTTTTTAGCAAAAGCAGATAACTCCAACAGTCGTTTTTTGGCAAAAGCAGATAACTCCACATTTCATGTTTCATAGTTAAACAAAACCCAAGTAATTGCATTTAAAACACTCTCAAACACACATGTGCACACACACACACACACACACACACACACACAAACAGATCGGCACACACATACACACACACACACACACACACACGCGCGCAAGCACGCTCTCTCTCTCTCAAACAAACACACACACACACACACACACACACACAGATCGGCACACAAGTACACACACACGCACTAATCCACACACGCACGTGCGCGCGCGCGCACACACACACACAAGCAAAAGGACAACCAATTTTTCAGCATGTAAGTCGTGTATGGTGTACAAGGACTTACAGGAGTCGAAATCATAAATCCTCGATCACTTTTAGTGAGCTTTGATAAAACTTCCCTCAGCTAGCGCGTCTTTTTGAAGTGACTAGAAGCCTTGTCACCTGACCTGAATACTGCGCGCTGATTCGCTAAAACGGACTTATTGGTTTCTGTCTGTACACAAACAAGGGCGCTTGTCGGCTTCTGCTGTAAAACGTGAACTTGCGATGCCTGAAAGTGGGCAAAACCGGCTCTTCTGACAAAATGGATTTAGGGTACAGAACGTGCTATATATGGAGAATAATGCACAGCACTTAGTTCATTTTTTTTTGAAAATGGCGTTTATCGGTTTTTGCAAATGAACTCTTCATTTCTTTAATGAATGCGTTATCTGCATTTTCTCATCCTGGGGTTTTTAAAATGCTATTGGGTGGATTTAATGTTTTGGATACACATCACAATATGTCACAGAAGTCTGAAATGCAAAATATATCCCACATTAGGCCAATTCTCCCTAAGGATTTTTTTTACCATTGTTTTATATGCCGCACAAGAAACAGACTTTAACTGATCCAAAACTATCACACTGACATGCCTTCAGTTCATCAAATGTTAAGCACAATCAAGAGTCTCACTAGTCGACTCAACAGTGAAGACGTCACACCAGCGACTTTATCTAAAATCTTCTTCTGCTTAAGGTCTGATTTTATGAAAAATGTATATTTTTATTTAGCAAGGATGCATACAATTCTCATAGAAATGAAAGCAGAAGTACTGCACAAACAGAATCCAGCTGTTATAGACTGAAGCAGGATGTGTTTCATTGATGAAAATAAATAAATGCCAAAACTCACTCATATTGTTGTTAAGATGTACCTGTTGTGAAGTGAAGTCCAGCGCAGAGCAGAAAAACACACAAGAACATCACATCTGAAGTCTGTAGCACAGCCATTACTCTCTTCTCTTCATTACTTCCTCTGCGTTCACACTCTCTGATGGACAGATGAGAAAAAGAGAAGTGTTTGATTTTTCTTTAGACAGTCACCACTTCCTGAGAAGTTCTGTCCTTTGATCAAAGAACAGCTCAGAAGGAAAACATGTTCATCTAACTAAAGCATTTCAGAAAAAAAAAATGTTCCATGGATGATGTATTAAACGTTTTAAGAACATTATTAAATACCAGATAACTGAACGAACGTTCTATAACGTTAGCCAAGGTTCTGAGAACGTTCCTTGTTTTTAGCTGGATTTTGTCTCTCAGTCACAGCAACTATACCTGTGTCATTCCTGGGATTCGCTGATATTTCAGTCCCTCCGACTTTTTAAAGTGGTGGTTCACCAAAATTAATTGCTAAAATCTTTTCACAATACTTTGGTATGTCCATTACAATGAATAAAAATAATGATTGCATTTTAATCATTTTTATAAAATAAAATAATGTCTTATTTCTATTGTACACTAAACATTTTGTCATGTCCCCGAAACACTTCACTGAATTTGTACTTAGAAAATATTTAACAAAATGTGCACAATGTCTATTAAAAAAATGTCAAGATATTTTATAAAAAACGTACTCGGTTACTAACGTAACCTCGGTTCCCTGAGATACGGAACGAGTACTGCGTATGGGGAAAGGTCTCCCTTTTTCCCCGCTGCTGAAGCCTTTTTCAATAACGCAGTGTAACTGCACCGTCATTGGTTCACTCATAGACAAGTTGTTGAACCAATGGCGGCGCGGCATAGCTGCGCGGCCTATGGCGACAAAGCGCGCGAATATTCCCGCCGAAATGGGCGGGGTATAGGGCTATATAAGCAGGCGTTTCGCCATAGGATTTCAGTGTCAATCGACTGAAGCGACGACCCTGAGCCGCAGCCTCGTGGCACGGCAAGTGACGCAGTACTCGTTCCGTATCTCAGGGAACCGAGGTTACGTTAGTAACCGAGTACGTTCCCTTTCGATACTTCACTCGTACTGCGTATGGGGAACGAATTCAACCACGCCGTGCCACGGCTGGGAACGATATAGCTTGCATTTGGCCACCCAGAGGGGGGCAAAAAGGACAAGCGGAGGCAAAGCCTAACCGAACCCATGGTTACACTGAAGGAAGATACTTCCTATGGTGGCGTGAAGCGGGACCTGTTGGAAGCCGCTAATCACACCGACAGGACCCGAGCTTGTAAGGTCGGGACATCGAGGTGATAGAACCTGACAAAGGTGGACGGCGAAGACCAGCCGGCCGCCTCACAGATGTCTTGGATGGAAACTCCGTTGGACCAAGCCCACGAGGAAGCCATTCCTCTAGTGGAGTGGGCCCTGACTCCTATGGGGCAATTAGTGCCCAGTGAGGAGTAGCACAGGTTAATAGCATCCACTATCCAACGGGAAATGCGTTGTTTCGAGACCGGAGACCCTTTGGTGCGGCCGCCAAAACAAACAAAGAGCTGATCTGACTGTCTGAAAGACTGTGATCGGTCTATGTAGGTCCTCAATGCCCTGACTGGGCAGAGTAGCTGCAGCTCTGGTTCGTCCGCCGAGGGAGGAAGAGCAGAGAGCGAGATGACCTGAGCTCTAAACGGAGTTGAGAGCACTTTAGGGACGTAGCCATGCCTAGGTTTCAGAACGACCTTAGAGTCACCAGGCCCGAATTCGAGGCACGCAGGGTTCACGGAGAGGGCCTGCAAATCGCCAACACGCTTTACCGATGCTAGTGCTAGTAGCAGAGCGGTTTTAGCGTTAGGGGCCTGAGGTCGGCTGAACCCATTGGTTCAAATGGGGCTCCTTTCAAGGCCCTGAGGACCAACGAGAGGTCCCAGGAGGGAATAGTGAGAGGGCGAGGAGGATTCAAACGCCTAGCACCTCTCAAAACGGATCACGAGCCCGTTTCGTCCCACCGATTGGCCAGCAATAGGAGCGTGGAACGCTGCAATGGCTGCTACGTAAACCTTAAGCGTGGAAGGGGAGCGCCCCATTTCCAAGCGTTCTTGGAGGAAAGACAGTATGGAAGATACGTCACTCTCCACAGGGTCTATGTTGCGTGTTGAACACCAATCAACAAAGACTGACCACTTCTGGTCGTAGAGGCGCCTCGTAGATGGGGCTCTAGCCTGAGAAATGGTATTTAGGACGTCCTCGGGGAGGCTAGTCGGCTCCCATCGAGGGACCAGAGGTGCAGAGCCCAGAGCTGCGGCTGTGGGTGCCAGATTGTTCTGTTTGCCTGAGAGAGGAGGTCCCGTCTCAGGGGAATCGGCCACGGGGCTCTTAGAGAGAGCCTGAATAGCTCTGAGGACCAAACCTGGTTCCTCCAGAGCGGGGCCACCAGAAGGACTCTGTGCTGGTCTTCTCTGATACGCCTGATGACCTGGGGGATCAGTGCGATCGGAGGGAAAGCATAAAGGAGCGTGCTGGGCCATGTGTGGGCCAGAGCATCTACTTCCTTCGAGAAAAATGTTGGGCAATGAGAGTTGTCTTCTGAGGCGAAGAGGTCTACCTCTGCCTTCCCGAAGAACTCCCAGATCGTGAGGACCACTTGGGGGTAGAGCATCCACTCGTCGGAGGGGATGTTGCTCCGTGACAACATGTCCGCACCCAGATTGTTCCTGCCAGGAACATGAGTCGCTCTGAGCGACTGAAGCCTCGGAAGAGCCCATTCCAGCAGACGTTTCGCCAGAGCGCATAAGCGGCTGGACGAAAGACCGCCTTGGTGGTTCAGGTATGACACCACCGTCATACTGTCTGACCGAACTAGAACATGACGTCCCGTCAAGTAAGCCTGAAAGAACTGAAGGGCTTTCATCACTGCTAGCATCTCTAGACAGTTGATGTGTAAATGGCTTTCCTCGTGGCTCCACGAGCCGAAGGCCGGTCTGCCCTCGCACACAGCGCCCCAGCCCAAGTTGGAGGCGTCTGTTGAGAGCACCGTCCTCCGTGAGACCGCCTGTAAAGGGACTCCGCGTTGGAACCATACTGGATCCATCCAAGGTTTCAGGGCTAGAAGACAGGCCCGATTGACCTTGAGATATAGGCGGCCGTGCCGCCATGCGCTGGGAGGAACCCGGAACTTCAACCAGTACTGAAGAGGCCGCATCCGAAGAAGGCCTAGCTGCAGCACCGGGGAGGCGGAAGCCATCAGCCCTAGCAGCCTCTGGAAAAACTTCAGAGGGAGATAGGCTTTGTTCGTGACAGATGCCGTGAGCTGCTGAATTGCCAGGGCGCGCTCTGGCGAGACTACTGCCGTCATACGGACCGAGTCGAAAACTGCTCCCAGAAACGAGATTCGTTGAGTGGGGCATAGCGAGCTCTTGGCTAAGTTGACCCTGAGACCCAGGCATTGTAGATGGCTGAGGAGCACGGATCTGTGGCGTTCCAGCTCGTCTCGCGAACGGGCTAAGATGAGCCAGTCGTCGAGATAATTCAGAACCCGGATTCCCATCTGTCTCAGAGGGGAAAGCGCCGCGTCCATGCACTTGGTGAAAGTGCGGGGAGCCAGAGACAGCCCGAAGGGCAGGACCGTATATTGGTATGCCACCCCTTCGTATGCGAATCTCAAGAATCGTCTGTGACGGGGGGCTATCTGGATGTGAAAATACGCATCCTTCAGGTCCAGCGAGCAGAACCAGTCCTCGGGGCAAATGTGCGCGAGGATCTGCTTCAGCGTCAGCATTTTGAACTTCCGTCTCGTGAGGGAGTGATTCAAAAGCCTGAGGTCTAGGATGGGTCTGAGACCGCCATCCTTTTTGGGGACCAGAAAGTAGCGGCTGTAAAAGCCTGTCTCGCTCTCTGACGGAGGAACCATTTCCACAGCTCCTTTTTCCAGCAACGACATGACTTCGGCCCGGAGGACATGAGCGTCGTCCGGATTGACCGATGTTTGAAGCACCCCGGCGAAGCGGGGGGGGCCGTCGTGCAAACTGGAGCGAGTAGCCCTGGTTTACGATCCCCATGACCCATTCTGACACATCGGGGATGGCCTGCCAGGCCTCGGCCCGAGTGGCTAGGGGTTGAATAATGTTGGGTGACAGACCGCCGTTGAGAGGGTCGTACACCGCGAGGGGTGGAAGAGGAAATTTGCTCTTTTTGTGATGAGGTAAAAATTTGTCCGTCGTGAAAACGGCGTTTGGAGTGGGCGCAACAGGTGTGGGCCCAGCTGTCACTTGGAGTATGTTTCCCACGCCCGGAAATAAACGAGGCGGAGGGGAAATTACCCGTGGGAGCTTTTGGGGTGGTCCGGTCGTAACGGGACGGTCCCCCATCCTCTTCCTGTCCGACGAATCAGGACGACTTCGGAGGCACCGGGTCCAGCACAATCCTGGGCCGGGGTCCCTGGCGCCTCGGGAAGGGAGGGCGCTTCGCAGGGCGCGAGCGCTGGCGATGCTCCTGGGGCGGCGCTGCCTGTGTTGCAGGTGGGGCTGGTTTGTTCTGCTGAGCCGGCGCAGTCCTGGGGCGGCTAGACGCAGAAGCGGAGCTGGAGCGCTTAGGCAAGAAATGCCTCATAGCCTGAGACGATTTCTGCGCGGCAGCAAAGCGCTCAGTGAAGCCATCCACTGCAGGCCCGAAGAGACCAGAAGGCGAGACCGGGGCGTCTAAGAAGGCCGTCTTGTCTAGGTCTTTGATCTCCGTTAGGTTGAGCCACAGGTGGCGCTCCAACACGACCAGGCTGGCCATGGAACGACCGATGGCCTGGGCCGTAGCCTTCGTAGCTCGCAGGGCAAGATCCGTGGCGCTGCGGAGATCTTTGAAGGCTGGCGCGTCGATTCCAGACTCATCCAGAGAGCGGAGGAGTTTGGCCTGGAATGCTTGAAATATGGCCATGGTGTGGAGCGCAGAGGCAGCTTGGCCCGCCGAGGTGTAAGCCCGTCCAGCCAGAGTAGAGGTGGTCCGACAGGGCTTGGAAGGAAGGGCCCTCTTCGTCTTCCAACCCACAGCCGCGGGAGGACAGAGGTGAGCAGCCACCGCTTCATCTAGGGGTGGCAAGCGCTCGTATCCCTTCTCCTCGGCGCCGTCGGACGGCGGTGAGGGCGGAGCGGTGCGTAGTGTGGAGGCGGGCAGAGTAAGGAGCGCGCCACGACTTCGTCAGCTCTTCGTGGACCTCAGGAAAGAAGGGCGCTGAACGCTGGCGAGGTGCTTGGCGGCGGCCTGGCAGAAACCATTCGTCCAGGCGGCTGCGAGACGGCTCCTCTGGAGGGCCCACTCGAGGTCCAGCTCTTCAACGGCTCTAGACAGGATGCGGAAGAGCTCGGCATCCATGCCCTGGCCATGCTCGATGGGTTCCAAGGGGAGGCGGTGGAGCGGGGTCTTCCGGCTCGCCAGCCCATCCTTCCGCTTCGGAAGCCGCAAGAGACATGGAGTCGTCTTGTTCGTCGTCTGTTCCCCCGAATGAGACGAGGTCACTCGCTTCTGCGGAGGGACGCTGCTCAGGGCGAGAGAACAGAACTGGAGAGAGTTCCCTGGGAGGAGAGGGCGAGGCACGCGGGGGCTGGGCCGGCGTGAGTTCGCTCAACTCCTGGCGCTGAGTCGCTCTACCCCGCTGTCTTTTCCTCGCCGGACCGCGGGAGGAAGGAGACGGGAGGGCGCGAGCGGCGAGATCGCCCTCAGTGAAGAAGGCGACCCGCGAGCGCAGGGAAGCGAGACTCATACACTCGCAGTGCGGGCATGAGTCTCCAGCGAGCGCCGTCTGCGTGGGGCTTGCCCAGGCAAGCGACACACTCGCTGTGTCCATCGTCGTCGTGCAGGGGGCCCTGCAAGTACCACATGAGTGGCGGGGCATCGTGAGACGCCGCTGCCGTGAAAACGGCAATTGGGTGGCTCTTTTAGAGCGGCGAGGGCCGCGGAAGCTCTTAAAGCGGTGAAAACCGCTGGAAATCGCTCTTTTAGAGCGGCGTTTAAGCCGCGGATGAAGCTCTCAGGGCGGCGCGCCGGATGGCGGCAGGGGACGCACAGGAAGCGGCCGGAAGCGGGAAGCGGGAGGCGGCGGCTCGGCGACGGCGCTAGAAGCTGCAGTCCGCGAGGGCGCCGGCGCTTTCTTCCACCGGCGAGTCCAGGCGAGTCCGCTGCGGGAGCCTCTTCAGACGGCGGCGAGAGCAGAAGGCGGCGAGCTTCTTCGGCTTCAGGCGGAGATCAGCGAAGAGAAGTAGATGTCGTCGCTGAAGGAGAAAACACTGAAATCCTATGGCGAAACGCCTGCTTATATAGCCCTATACCCCGCCCATTTCGGCGGGAATATTCGCGCGCTTTGTCGCCATAGGCCGCGCAGCTATGCCGCGCCGCCATTGGTTCAACAACTTGTCTATGAGTGAACCAATGACGGTGCAGTTACACTGCGTTATTGAAAAAGGCTTCAGCAGCGGGGAAAAAGGGAGACCTTTCCCCATACGCAGTACGAGTGAAGTATCGAAAGGGAACAGAAGTTATGTCCCTCAGTCTGAACTCAATCCTGTCACGCTAATCATTCTCCGCCTATAATCATTTAGGCTCCACCCATATGTGACATCATTTACCAGAAATGACATCATTCAGGTCTCTTTAACAGTGGTTTGGAAGATGGTAAGTAGTCTCATACTTTTTATTCTTATTTTTGAGGTGTATTATAGTCATTGACGGTACTGTCACGCTTAACAACTCAACCCCATCACATAAAATTAAGATAGAAAATTATTAAGAAAGATAGAATTATTATTTTTCAAAATTTTATTTTAATCCATAAATATACAATGTTTTTATTTCATTGCTGCCATATATGGCCTACTCCCCCAAACTGCAAAAGGATAAGTGGCCATTTTGAGAGAAAAAAAAAAAAAAAACTACTCAACCCCACCACATATCTGTATATTTCTCATTGGTAGAGTTTTTCCATTTAATTTATAAATAATTTTAATAATAATAATAATAATAATAAGTTGTCAGGATTTCAGTAATGATACTTACTAAAATCATGGCAACTCATAATTTTGTTAAAAATAGAATATTTGACGTAATGTTTGCACTTAAACATCGACAAGCATCCCATGTCTGAAATTGCAGCTACATCCGCAGCAGAAAGACTGTGTTTTGCATGCAGATCTGTTGACCTGGAAAGAAGGGCACAATATGAGAGAGACACAAAACTAAAAAATAACATAAAATTGAATGCAATGTCTCCCTTCAAAGTCTTTCAGGCTTAAACCCTGTCACACATTATTTTGGGGAAAAAAATAGGGAAGTTGATAAATTATATATATATGTATATATATATATATATATATATATATATATATATATATATATATATATATATATATATATATATATATATATATATATATATATATATATATATATATATATAGGGAAGTTCATTAAAAATGAAGGCAATTCTTGACATGTTAAGGACGAACACAATAAAATTGTGGTTTTAGTTAAAAATCTAAATTGAAAACATTTTTACAAAAATAAAGAGACCAGAGACACACAATTTGTTTATTTTTAACTTAAGTCCCATTTAAAAAAGAAAAAGAAAAAAGGGACTTTATCAAGAATTGTTACATAATTGTGTAGTTATTGAATTATGAGGGAATATATGTTCAGCTTCAAAGAGCTCTACATGATCCCAGACGAGGAATAAGAGTCTTATCTAGAGAAACCATTGGCCATGACGTAATCATGTTGGAAAAGTGTTTACAAAGTGAACGTCAAAGACTAAGTCAAACGGCCTTTACAAAAAAAAGGTAAAACAACGATGTTGGACGATTTTGAAGTTGGAGGAGAAAATGAGATGGAGTTTTTCGCCCTACCGCGGTACTTCCACCTACATCACGCGTGACCTTTCCAACATGATTACATAATGCGTGGAGCATCTCAGAGCACTGCAAGATGAGCATTTGTGGTTAAAAAGTATATATATATTTTTTTTTAGAAAATGGCTGATTAGACTTGTATTCCTCGTCTGGGATCATGTAGAGCTCTTTGAAGCTGCACTGAAACTGACATTTGGACCTTCAACCCGTTGAACCCCAGTGAAGTCCACTATATGGAGAAAAATCCTGGAATGTTTTCCTTCATTTCTTTTCCACTGAAGAAAGAAAGACATGAACATCATGGATGACATGAGGGTGAGTAAATTATCAGGACAATTTTAATTTGAAAGTGAACTAATCCTTTAAAAAGTCTTTTACAGAAGATTAACTATCAACAATTTAAACATGCTTTCTTTGAAAATTTTTATTTATAGAAACGTTTTGATATGAGCTATTTTAAATATCAGTTAAATTTCACAATTATCAATACTTTAGCAAAAACTAACAGGTCATTAAAACAATTACAGAAGACTAATAAACATTCAGCAATACAATAAGAACAAATAAACTAATTACAAACAAAACACAAATAAATACAACAGAATAAAAAATAAAAATTAAGTATACAGTCTCAAGGTTTTTAAGAATATGTAGTGGTATTTAGATAAATAATAATAATAAAATATAAAATAACACTGCATAGTCTTACTGTACACATAAAACAAATAGATGAATCCTTATTAAAGCAACTGAAGTTATTCAGTCAAGATCAGAAAGGGATTTTTCTTTGTTATTTGTTGTTTGATTATCAGGTTTATTAGGCTGCTGTCACTTTAAGAGCGAATGCACGGATCCAATATACTGTTACACACTCGTTTTCCTTCCGTTTACTTAAGACATATGTTTATGTGATTATTCTCCAAAAGGCATTTTGACCTTTATTTAAAGCTGACTCGTGTGTGTGTGTGTGTGTGTGTGTGTGTGTGTGTGTGTGTGTGTGTGTGTGTGTGTTACCAGCGTGTGGTGGAGCGCTGTGTGTTTCTCGGCGAGCGGGACCGTCCCGTCATTACGCGGATCACCAGAGAAGCCTGGATCTCATCAGGACTCTTCAGCCTTTCCAGACCGATACAGGTGATCTGTCAGCCGTGTGATCAGCAGACACATTTCCTGTCAACTTTCTGCCTTCACCAACAACAACAACGGCCCAAACACTAAAAAACAAGCAAGAGAAAAGGTATTTAGAGATTGGAAGTTGACCTGAACGTTCATAAGTTTGTGTGTCAGAGAACCGTTGGTGTGAAACGTCAAGAATTCTCAAGACTGTACGGAAGCTCATTTACACCAAATAAGAAAAAACACTTAATTAGGACATTAAAAGACATAATTATGACATACTAAATCGAAATTATGACATACAAAGAAAAATTATGACAATATTTTGAAATTATGACAGTCATATCTAAGAGATTAAAAAAAGGTCTAAATTATGTCAATTTCTGCTATTTTGGCTTTTTATGTCAGAATTATAACTTTGATATCATAATGTTGACTGTTTATGTCAACAACTTTTTATGGCATAATTATGATTTTTATGTAAATTTCAACTGTTTACGTTGTTACGTCCCAGTCTAGGGGTGGGGAAGCAACATAAGTGAAGAATGTCACGTAAGGAGAGATTTTTGTTTATTGTAGAATCATCCATCCAGTAGGCTAATAGGTCCAGGAGTGGGCATAAACCAAAACAACAAACAAAACAAAAACTAACTATTTTTAATGATCTACCTTAACCTAACAAAGAAAAAATTAACAAAAATACATCAGACTTCCCTGTCTCCCTATCTGCTCAAAACCAGGAGAAAACTCTAAACAAGAATATGTGCCCACTCCCTACAGAATGGGGCATAACTCTATTTACAGATTACCTTTTAATACCGACACATGTTAAGCAAATAAATAAGCCCCTACTGAGTGGTGACATTTACAGATTACCTTTTAATACCAACAACATAAGAAAATAACCAAGCAAGATGTGGTGGGAAAACAGTGGGTCAACATCGTAACCAAGCAGGAGTATCAAAGATTATTTTACAACAGGCCGGAGGAACGCTGACAACAACGCGTTCTCCCGCAGAACACACACACAGAGCCGCGCCTCCCTTTGCATTGCGCAGAAGCGCGCTTTTAAAGGATGCGATCAGCAGCGAGGAGCCAATCCACTTTCCCAGACAATTAGAAGCCGGAACCTGGAGCAGAGACGAGAAGGAAACTCCAAAAAAAAAAAAAACAAACAAAAAAAAGACAACCAAACACTAAATCACAGAATATTATATACGTCCGAGGACGTAACAACGTCATTTCGACTTGATATGTAAATTTAAACTTTTTATGTCATAATTATGACTTTGATGTCATAATATTGACTGTCAATCAACTTTTAATCGACTTGTGTCAGAATTATATCAACTTTTATGTCAACTTCAACTTTTTAAGTTTTGACTAAATATGCCAATTTCAACTTTTTGTCATAATTATAAATTGTCATAATTTCGACTGTTTGTCAACTTTTTTTTTACTTTTCATCTCCTAAATATGTCTTAGTATGTCAGTTTCTGCTTTTTATGTCTTAATTATGACTTTGATGTCATAATTGATTAATAATGTTGATTAATAATGTTGACTGTCAGTTTTGGCTTTTTATGATATAATCGACTTATTACAATTGACTTATGTCTTAATTATGATTTTGATGTCATAATTATGATTTTTTTTTAACTGTTTGTTAGTTTTGACTTACAGTACAGTCCAAAAGTTTGGAACCACTAAGATTTTTAATGTTTTTAAAAGAAGTTTCGTCTGCTCACCAAGGCTACATTTATTTAATTAAAAATACAGTAAAAACAGTAATATTGTGAAATATTATTACAATTTAAAATAACTGTTTTCTATTTGAATATATTTCACAAAGTAATTTATTCGTGTGATGGCAAAGCTGAATTTTCAGCATCATTACTCCAGTCTTCAGTGTCACATGATCCTTCAGAAATCATTCTAATATGCAATTTCAACTTTTTTTGTCAGTTTTGACTTAGTATGCCAATTTCACCTTTTTGTCATAATTATGAATTTTGTCAATTTCGACTGTTTGTCAATTTCAACTTTTTAAGTCATAATTTTGACTTTCCATTTCCTAAATATGATTTGTTATGTCACTTTCAACATTTTATGTCATGATTTTTTTTCTTATGTGGCAGAAATGTGCTTCCATATGACGACAATACAAAAAAATTATTATTTTAACTGTGAAGTATTTATACATTGTAATAAATGCACTGCCTTTAACATAATATATAAAATAAAAAGAATGATAAAGAACTCAATGAGAAACTTTGGAGGAATGTATTTCCTAGATTCACCCATGAATCGAACATCTTACCCAGAAGCATCCTGTGATGTGAGCGTATTTAATGTAAAGCTCAGGTAAGAGAGACTGGCGTTGTGCATCAGAACAGATGAAGAGTGTTGCGGTGTATCAGAGAGCACAGCGAGGAGGAATTCAGATAGGTTCACTTTAATAACAAATAATCAAGGAGAAACATAAGAGAAACGACATCCATACACAAACAAACCGACAGAGACTGAGGGAGAACACAGAGAATATACACAAGTCAAACAAGGCTAATTGACTCAACACAGCTGGGACTAATGAACTCAAATTGGGTAACTAAGGTAACAAGTGGCGGGAAAACTGAACCAAAGAACATGTGACTAAAGACAAACCAACTAATACATGACTTCATGAAAATAAGAAATATTGCCTTAAAACTCGCTGAAATAAAACAAGTTTGAGGTTTTTTTTACTGTATTTTATTTAAAATTTATTTTATTTCAAGTGACAAAAATAACAATCCTGCATTAAAAGACATTTATTTTTCTGTTCTTCTGTTTATTTTTTCATAATTCTACAAGTTTCTTTAAGAAGCTAAAACCAGAACTTGCTGTGAAAACTACAATAAATAGACATTTTACAAATTATTTGAGCAATTACATGGTTTTGAACCAAATTATTTTTCACAAACATAATATGTAGCCTCATACAGTCACTGCAAATGAAGAAAAGAAATGAAGAAATACATTAAAGTGAATGAAACAGAATTGCGCAATCATCTTACGAAGTGCAAAAATAGAAATGTAACAGTTTATTCAAACAGTTTCACAATCTGTAAATTATGACACTAAATTAAGCTATAGGATAAATGCAGTAAAAAGCAAATTCTGTTAATGTAAAAGCAATCAAACTCTTTGAAATGATTATAAAACAATAACCGACTGAAAATGTTTGTTTTTGGTAAGTGCGTCACGTTTTATCTTTTTGCACACTTGCGTAGACGACGGCCTCCTCAGTGTTCATCTGTAGAGATCTTGGTTTGTGAAAGTGCAGTACACTACAGATGAGTATGTGTCATCATCCTGCAGAGATAATAAACACACACAATTACACTATACTATACTTATACATGTCTAAAATCAGTGGAAGCTTGTTTTCCGTCATGGAATAAAAAATAAAAAAGGTAATTTTAACGTTATCTCTCAATTCTGACTATTTTTCATGCAACTGCAAGTTTATATCTCACATTTGCAAGAAATAAATTCTGAATTGTGAGATAAAAAGTCAGAATTGCAAAAACTAAAGTCAGAATTGCGAGATTTAAACTCAAAATTGCAAAACATAAAGTCGGAATCGCAAGATAAAAAGTCAGAATTGCGAGAAAAAAAGTTGGAATAGACCTTTTTCACACTTCCGGGTTTTTGGCTTCCGGAATGAGCCACGCAGTGTAAAAGATTTTCCGGTTACAGTGATAGATAGCCTCGATCAGAACCAGTTCGGGAATCAAAGTCGTTTTACGAATTACATGTCTTGAAAATGTTTGAACGGTCTTGGTGAATTATTGGTGAGACTACAGAGCTCGCATTAAGAGCTAAATTTAATAAATAATTTGAAGTGATGGCGGTTAAACTGGTTATATTCTTCGTGTATGTTTGGCGCGGCTGTGCATTATCGCGCTCCATGTGCTGTAAAGACAGTGTCTGTGTCTAAACGTGCATACTATGTGACATTATTAATATTCAGTACTATTTGGGTGGATAGTATGCACATAATGAGATGTATAGAGTGTTTTTAGCGACGTGCTGGGGAAATGATCGACTGGTAGATCCCTTATCACACAAGCCTGATCCTCTGATTCGTGAAGCAGGACTGCTCGCACCATGATATTTCTGGATATAAACACTTCAGTCATCTCTCACTCATTTTCCTGTCATCATCATCTTAAAGTGTGTATTATGCGCAGCATTGTTGTGCTATTGCAATATGCAAAGACTGATAGTTGTGTACAGTGTGGTTTTGGAAATTATGTCTTAGTTTAATCATTTTAATCGATCAGGATTAATTATAACATATGCTTGCAATGTGGGATGTGATGCCATATGAGACATGCTATATATTTTTTTTAAAACGTAGCTCACGTTTTAAAAAAATTTTTTGAGTTTTTTTAAAACTCACGACAATATTATGTATCTCACGACTTTATATCCCACATTAAAGTATATATTGGGAGTTAATTTTTTTAATTAATAAATTATATAAATGTTCGTAGTACGTAATACGATCTGGGAAATTGCTGAATGCGTAGCTGCATAGCCTTTGCTGTATGACAGCTGGTGATATAAATCCATCTTCCGGTAAATTCGATCAACGGTCTGAGTGGCTGTATAAGCTACAAACAAGTAGAAAATAATTTATTTGTAGATTATACAAAAGCTATTTGGAAAACAGACAAAACAGAAAAGGTAAGAAGCGATATTTGAGAAAAGAGCATATCAATGTAATAGCCGTAGACGCATAGCGGAACTAACTTTACCCTGCGTCACGTGATTTCCGATTCTTGTGAAAAAGGTCTATGGCAAGATATAAACACAAAATTGCAAATATAATGTAACAACTTTGGTGGACATCACCATCTCATAGAGGGCATTGTGTGTTTGTTATATTTATCAGAGTATAAATGGACACAAACTTCATAACCACACCCCTCATGCAAATGAGGTCGCTCTCAAACAAAGAAAATCTCCCGCTAGAGAATCAGACATTGGAATTGGACCCCAAGCCGGACCGGTGGGCCTCAAACCATGCACAACCTCCTCGACCACTGAGAGTAAAAGCTGTTTCAAATGTCTTAATTTAACGCAGAAGATATTGATTACAACTTCAGACCGAACCATCAAGAATTTCTCAGCCTGCAGATCCGGATGCTCCAACAGCTGAGGCATTTTGCAAGTATCGTACATTTGAACACTAAACAGCGATTTAGAATTAATTTATTGAACCACTTTGTTAGCAAAGGTGCTTTATTACTGGTCCTTCCAGCTTGTATAATGGACTCTTCTCATCGCTTCATTCCCCTGTTATGATACGGTTCAAATTCATTTCCTATGTATGCGTGATTTGTATGTATGTGTTTGTGATTTAGTTAATAAAACCTGTGCACAATACACTGCCTGCAAATAACTGTCACTTAAATGATCTTGATTTTGTTACAAGCTCTAAGCGCTGTAAATGCTAATAACGAATTATTTTTCTGTGGCCATGAAAAATACCCTTCTCTTAGAATTAATTAATAATCAATACTGAGTGTTCACAGAATTAAATGATTGATTGATTGTAATTTTAATGTAACTACATCTAGTTAATCTGATTAACTGATGAAAATATTCAAAACTAATCATAATGAATAATCATACTGAGTTATGAATAATTATTAATATTTCCCCTTTGAGCTAATTTCGCTACAATAAAGTCAGAATTGCGAGAAATAAAGTGAAATGAAGTGGAGTAAAAAGTACATTATGCTTTTGAAGGCAGATACTTGAAAAATTGACTACAGTAGCAAAATAAAACTATTGTGTTTAAGTACCTGTTGTTGGTTTTTTGCAGGTTTTTCAGAGTTAATCAGCATCACAGATGAATACGTCATATCATCCTACAAACACAAGTTAAAGCACAAATATCATTTTATTTGGATTTCATTTATGAATAGTTGATCTGATTATGAATATTTCAGTCACCTGATGATCTGGTCTCTGGGTCACTCGACTTCTTCCCTTGTTTGCTGTAAGATTATAATAACTTCAGTTATTTCTGTGATCATTGGACTCTAGAACAGTGTTCAGTTGCATAAACCACCTTAAGTGTAATTTTCTCTTAAGATCGCCTTTCCCTTAAACTGAAGAGTGATGCAGAAAATAACACTTGAGTGTTAATTAAAGGGATAGTTCACCCTAAAATGAAAATTAAGTCATTTATTCACCATGGTGTTATTCTATGCCATATGCCATTCTTTCTTTTATGGACCACAAAGCAGAATTTGTAAAAAATGTTCCGCTCCTGAATATAATGGCAGTGAATTTATATATTTATGGAGAGGAGAAATAAAACCCCATCCTGTACAGCTATGATCAGCTGAACTTTCCATGTTTTTACAGGAAAAAACACAGCACCCCCAACCTAAAATCTTCCCGCGCCCCTGGCTTTCACGCACGTCTTTCAAAATAAAAGTCTCGCATCAGAAAATTATTTAGAATTACGTTATTTGTTGTTGTTGTTTTCTTTGACTGCACACTTTTGTGCACCGGTTGAGAATCGCTGATCTAAATGATCAAAAATCCCTGTTCTAGAGCACAGTTCATGATTCCCACAGTGTTGTGTGTTCATACCCCGTGTGAATCTCCAACAGATGAATCCAGTCAGGAGCAGCAGCATCAGACAGATCGGAAATATCAGGGAGTATTTGAGATAATTTTTGCTTAAATCTGCAGAACACACACAGAGGAAGTTCCCATAATGCTCAAATAACAGTTAAATCTCTTCACTTATAAAACTGCGGTAATACTCACTCCACTATCATAAAGATTCATCATGAATGTTCCCATTTACAGTAACAGCAATTCAAATGCTTTTTTTTGTAAAAAATGTCTTCTATTTAATATTATTTTATTATTAATATTTTATTCCCCCTCACACACAGTCACCTCCTGCTTGCTCAATGTAGGTTTTAAAGACATTAAAATATATCTATAAACGCTATACAAAAAAACACTATACAAAAACTTTTTCCCATCATCATATGAACACAACATAACTTGTATTTTGACAATGACCAGTTGACTGTACATCAGTTTTATTACAAGACTGACTAAATAAATAAATAAATACAGTATTTTCTGTAATATAAGTCCGTTATATAGTGCTTTTTTATCATCTTAAATGTGCTGCGACTTATTTCAAAGTGACTTGTGTAATGCAATTAACGACAAGCACGCAATTGCGAGTTTACATCTCACAAAAAAAATCAGAATTGCGAGATATAAACTTATAAATTGAGACTTTTTTTCCCCTCACAATTCCAAGTTTAAAGTTAAATATTTGAAGATATGAATTCAAAATTGTGATACAAAAAGTTGCAATTACTTTTTTTTTATATATATAAATTATTTCTCAAGGGAACGAATTTGCAAACGAAAGCAAACTTTCTCGGGGAACACAAAACATTTTGCAAACGAAAAAGCTTCTTGGGGGAAATCTTCTAGGTAAACCGTTTGATCCTCACGCAGATCAAGTTTCTGAACACAGATCTGACGTGTTTTACCTGTAACAGTGAGATTTATGCTTCTGGATTGTTTTCCATTGACTGTACACACATATAATCCTCCGTCAGCCTCAGTCAGGTTTGAGATCCGTAAAGAGAGATTATGAGGAGAATCTCTAAGGATCTGGAAGCGTCCGCTGACATCTTTAGAATCTGAAACCAGAGTCTCATTTACAGCTGCACGCTTCCATTCAGTGTGTTTTGGTTTGGTTTTTGGATCTTCACAGGAACATGGAAGCGTCACGGATTCTCCTGGATATGAGATGATAGTGTTTGGATGTTCGGATAAAACACAGCCTGCAGGACGAAAAAACAACTCAAGATAAGAGACAAGCCCAAACACATTAGCGCTCATTTTCTAAAAAAAATTGAAAATTATATAAGTTTTAACCTTAAATGCTCATCTTGAACTAGCTCTCTTCTTCTTTATTTGAATTCCAGCATTGTAGACACTGCTAAGTGTATTACTGCCCTCCACAGGTCAAAGTTTGAACTAAATTGTCATATTCAATATGCTAGTGCAAGTATATAACAGTTAGTTCAAACTTTGACCGGAGGAGGGCAGTAATACACTTAGCAGTGTCTACACTGCTGGAATTCTAATAGAGAAGAAGAAGAAGAGAGCTAGTTCAAGATGAGCATTTATGGTTAAAACAGATATAACTTTTAATTTTTTTTAGAAAATGAGTGATGGTTTCTCTAGATAAGACCCTTATTCCTCATCTGGGATCGCTGTAAACTGTAATTTTGACCTTCAACCGTTTGGGCTCCACTGAAGTCCACTATAACGAGAAAAATCCTGGAATGTTTTCATCAAAAACCTTCATTTCTTTTCGACTGAAGAAAGAAAGACATGAACATCTTGGATGACATGGGGGTGAGTAAATTATCAGGAAATTTTCATTTGAAAGTGAACTAAACCTTTAAAGGGATAGTTTCAGCACTCGGTTAGTGAGGTCTGATCGTGCTCTGACAACGGCAGTGATGTCTCGTGCATAGACTTCAATGAGTGCTAGACATCACTTCCGCTGTCAGAGCACGATCAGACCTCACTAAACGAGTGCTGAACGCAGTTGGACATAGTGGTGCTTTAGAGGTAAAAATGATATAAATACTGTTCGGGTTTCATTTGGATTTGTCTATGCATATTTTTTGACTCTTATAAATTGTGTTACCATTCACTCGCATTATTTGACTTACAGACGGCAACGGTTGGACTTAAAAATCATCATCTGTGTTCTACTGAAGAAACAAAGTCACCTACATCTTGGATGCCCTGGGGTAAGCAGATAAACATCACATTTTCATTTTTGGGTGAACTATCCCTTTAATTGCCATCATTGGTTCCATGGAGCCTTTCCATCACACAAAAAGTTCTTTATAGTGGAACAAGGTTCTTTATGTTAATAAAATAAAGGTAAAAAATGTAAAGACCAGATAACTCTGAACAAATGTTCTATTAACGTTACAGGAAGAACGTTTGTACAGGACTTTGAGAGAACCTTGCCAGAACGTTCTGAGAACATTCCCTTTCAGCTGAGATTGTGAACTTCAATAGGGTCAAATGAGGAATGACCTCTATGACCTCTAGTACTATGAAAAATATTTTAGAACTCAAAATTTCCTCAATCCAATAAGACAATCTAATGAAACTGAGTTGCAAAGCATCTTGATTCACACACAAAAAAGCATCTTGTAAAGCATTAATCACTTGAAAAAGTGAG
This sequence comes from Chanodichthys erythropterus, assembly GCF_024489055.1. Classification (NCBI taxonomy): domain Eukaryota; kingdom Metazoa; phylum Chordata; class Actinopteri; order Cypriniformes; family Xenocyprididae; genus Chanodichthys; species Chanodichthys erythropterus. The sequence continues at coordinate 37,489,446 of NC_090240.1, forward strand.
AATTCATCATTTCTTTACCTTTAACAGTGAGATTGAAGCTCTTGTGTTGATTCTCATTAATCCAGCATGAATACAGTCCTTCATATTTCTCCGTCAGGTTAGGAATCAGCAGAGAGAAATTTCCTGTATTTTTACCAAACATGTGAAATCTGCCCTGATAGAGTGTGTACAGTTCAGTAGAGTTAGTCGTCTGGTTTATTTCTCTGTTGTTTGGTAATTTCCATCTGATCTTGTCTGGTTTATGTCGAGCGCTGCATTTGACGAAACAAGACAGAAACACTGATTCCCCTGAATATCTGCTGATCGACACTGATGCTTCATTCATTGATAGAGAGCAACCTGCAAACACAGAATATAATCATATTTGATTATTACAGACATTAACTATTTGACTTTATGTGGTTTATAGTTGGTCTGCATGTATTATTATTAAAATAACACAAGCATTCCTCACCTTCAATGAATAGATGAACCGGCTCTGTAAAATTACACCAATATGATCCTGCATCGTCTACAGTCAGTCGATTGATGGACAGTGAGAGATTCCTGTGAATCTGAACTCTGTCTTTATATCGCTGATCCTTAATGACGTTCACTGGGTTTTGTGTTTTTTGTATATCTGTGCGCTGCCACTGGACATCTTTATGCTGTGAGTTTTCATCCCTGCAGTGCAGCAGCACAGACTCTCCTGCAGAACAGCTGATGATTTGTGCTGCTTCTGTGCAGCGTAAACAAACACAAAACACAGAAAACCTTCTGAAACAGGATTATTTCCTTCTACACATTCACCAAAAACTAGTCTCTACAGAAGAACTGAAACATCTACACACAAACATGAACTGAATAAAATACTAAATAAAAAGAAGTGTTGATCTCATTTCAGTATTTGCATTCATTAAATTATTTTATTGATATATTTACATTATACTGATCACGATCAGATATCTGTATATCCATAAAAAAACTCAACACTAAAATAAACATTCAGATAGGGTGAACTGCCCTAATGTGGGACAACTAAGGTTTAGTGTTTGTAGGTCCTGCATAAATACATGAATGCCAGTGAGACTGTGGGCAGAGAGTACAGAAGCCAAGAAGCGAAACTTTGAAGCTTTTTTGGTAATGCCACTAGATGGCGCTTCGATAGCACAGCCGCCATTTTGGAGTGAAAATACCAACTGGACAACAGAATCAGAAAGAGAATTTTTCACAAATTAAGTCATGAGTAAATTAACACCAAGAGTAAATGCTGTATTGTCATAAATATGTTTTATGGAATCCAACCATTAGCCTATACACATTTACTAAATTAATAAAGTTAAAGCTGCAGTCCGCGATTTTTGGCCCTCTAGCGGTTAATAAACAGAACTGCACGCGTCTTGCGGAAGAACATTAGGGACTTTAAACAGCCACTGATGGAACAGCAACGGTGTTCTGACGTTCTATTGCGCATGCGCGACTTTAACTGCTACTTCGTGACGTTCTGCTGTAACCGTCTACTACAGGAGAACAGCTGATTTGCCGTAGTCGTTACAACATGAGAGATTAGGTAAGTAAATGTTATGTTTTATGGTATATGACATTGTAATTGCATCAGTATATGATTGTACCACTTGTCTTTTATTTAATCTGTTTAAACTTAAGCTAATTTTAACGTTTTTTTTCCGTTTGTACAAAGTTATGTCTGCTGTTGGCAACAACACCTCAGGCAGGATTGAGATTAGAGATAATGTGAAGCGAACAATGTAAGTATTGCCTAAACATCCTCTTAAAAAACATGTTAAATGTATTACTATGCTTTAAAAATATTGTTAATGTTGGGTAAAGAAGATTAACAGATTAGAAATAGATTAATACATTAATTATTAGTTATTATTATTAGTTATCTAACAAGACAGTTAATTATACTTCTTGTTGATTAGAGCCCCTATGGAGTGGACAGAGAAGCATGATGTACTTCTCTGTAGAGAAATACTACTCACAGAACCATACATGACACCATTGTGTTTTTGAGGGAGAGAAGCCAGACTGAGAGGGTTCTAAGGGAAAAGGAATTGGGATTAAAAAAACACAAGTTGAAGAGCAAGCAAAAGCAGCACAACAGATGAGTGAAATGATGCAACTAACGCTACTTCAGCAACAGCAAGCATTACTTAGTCTCATTGAATGTATGTCAAAGAAATAGTGATTCTTTTTTTATTCTTTCACAGTCTTTTGCAATTTGAAAAAACATTTATTTCTTTGTGATTTCATTCATAAAACATTTTAAAGTATAAATGCTTAATAAAATATAAAATCGGTTCACATTTCTAATAAAATTTTGTGCTATGTATATTGTGTGTTTGTGCACTAAATTAACTATATATAAGTAGCCTAGTCTATATTTTGTTAATATTAAAATAATAAAATATGTTATTGTAAAATGTCTCATTCTTTTTAAATTCTGTTTATATTGTGTGTTTGTTGCTTTTTTGAATGACATTTTTTGTAGTTCAATAAATGAATGAAATCCGCGTTGAGCCGTAGTATTGTTTACGGTTGCTTAGTGATTTTTTACGTTTTCGGCTACGGCAACCGGAAGTATGCTGTCATACGCCGTAGCCGAAAACGTAAAAAATCACTAAGCAACCGTTCCAATCGCAGCTGTTGCTTATTGTAGCCGGAGCTACTTTTCTCCGTGTATGTCTCATAGACTGTTAAAAAAAGATGGGCGACGCGACGCCGATTCCTTCCAGTGTAATTAACTAACAATGTTTTTTTATTAGCTTATAAAGCCCATATTTAATGTTACCGAAAAATGTTCAGTGATCTGTCAAATCCTGTAGGTCGGTTAGTACATTTTCCTGATGAACAGCTCATTTTGTTGGTGTGAAATAACACAGAAATCGAAAATTAGTTATATGTCTTCAATCACCCCTCGAAGCTCTGATCGACAGTCCTCAGAGAAGCTGTCAATCACAACTGTCAATCATGACGACACGCCCCGTTTCTATAGCATCAAATTGCAAGCTAAAATCAAACTTATCACAAAAACGAACAATTAAATATATATATATATATATATATATATATATATATATATATATATATATATATATATATATATATATATACGTAATAACAACTACTTTAAATGACCAAAACCATCTTTCTGAAATTTTTATTTGAAGCATAATTTTTTTTTGTTTTGTTTTCTCATTCTCATTTGTTTTCTCATTCACGTTTGATTTCATGGAGAGGGCAGGGTTTATGACCTCTACTGCATCCAGCCACTAGGAGGCGATCAAAGAGCCCGCTGCTTCATCTTTCAGGACGTATAAGACACACCCGTTATGTCTATATGCGGCGGGTCCTACCAGACTCCGGTCTGAAATAGTCAGAATATAAACACTTATTATAAGTGTACAATAATCATTCAGGATATTTTAGATAACTTGCACTAAGAGCACTAATATGTCTATCATTTCTTTAATGAATGTGTTATCTGCATTTTCTCATCCCGGGGTTTTTAAAATGGTATTGGGTGGATTTAATGTTTTGGCCACACATCACAATATGTCACATAAGTCTGAAATGCACTTTTTTTTTTTTTTTTTTTACCATTGTTTTATATGTTGCACAAGAAACAGACTTTAACTGATCCAAAACTATCACACTGACATGCCTTCACAGTTCATCAAATCTTAAGCACAATCAAGAGTCTCACTAGTCGACTCAACAGTGAAGACGTCACACCAGCGACTTTATCTAAAATCTCATCTTCTTCTGCTTAAGGTCTGATTTTATGAAAAACGTAGGCTATATTTTTATTCAGCAAGGATGCATACAATTCTCATAGAAATGAAAGCAGAAGTACTGCACAAACAGAATCCAGCTGTTATAGACTGAAGCAGGATGTGTTTCATTGATGAAAATAAATAAATGCCAAAACTCACTCATATTGTTGTTAAGATGTACCTGTTGTGAAGTGAAGTCCAGCGCAGAGCAGAAAAACACACAAGAACATCACATCTGAAGTCTGTAGCACAGCCATTACTCTCTTCTCTTCATTACTTCCTCTGCGTTCACACTCTCTGATGGACAGCCAGGAAAAAAGAGAAGTGTTTGATTTTTCTTTAGACAGTCACCACTTCCTGAGAAGTTCTGTCCTTTGATCAAAGAACAGCTCAGAAGGATAACATGTTCATCTAACTAAAGCATTTCAGAAAAAAAAAAAATGTTCCATGGATGATGTGTTAAACATTTTAAGAACATTATTAAATACCAGATAACTGAACGAACGTTCTATAACGTTAGCCAAGGTTCTGAGAGCGTTCCTTGTTTTTAGCTGGATTTTGTCTCTCAGTCACAGCAACTATACCTGTGTCATTCCTGGGATTCGCTGATATTTCAGTCCCTCAGACTTTTTAAAGTGGTGGTTCACCAAAACGAATTGCTAAAATCTTTTCACAATACTTTGGTATGTCCATTACAATGAATAAAAATAATTATTGCATTTTAATCATTTTTATCATAAAATAATGGTGCATTCAAGTCATGTCGGAAAGAGCGTATTTACGAGCTGAACGCACATGAACGTCACCACAATGTCGTAAATACCAGTGGGAAGCTCGTAATTTTCTTTAAGCTCCGATCTCTACGAGTTGGGGGCGTGTCAGTCAGAAACATAGCGAAATACCACAATACTTACAGGTAGCAGTGACATTGTCAGGCTTTTCTATTTACAGCTGATTACCAGTAAAAAATACGATAGCATCACAATACAAAAATGTAATATGTAACAATAAATTTTACAATGGCTTCATAAATTAATTAAAAAACATAAAAAAGCAACATACAACTAATGCACATTCTTTGCTCTACATTTTCTAGAAGCAGAAGTGTTGTTATTTTGTGTAATTAATTTAGAGAAGGCACACCGCCATCAGGGACATTCTAAAACGCTTAACGTGAAAAAGGCTTAACGTGGCTTAATGTACTAAGACAGTGATTTTAACAGACCAAACTTACTAAATATCATTATAATAAAGTATACTATGTGCAAAAAATCAGATGAGCCCAAAATATGATCTTAACGCGTTTTATAACACGTTAAGCTTTTTTCTCCCATAGAAAACCATAAGAAAGAGCTTAACGTGGCTTAATGTACTAAGATTTTTATACTTTATTAGCATGATATTTAGTGAGTTTGGTCTGTTAAAATCACTGTTTTAGTACATTAAGCCACGTTAAGCTTTTTCTTATAACGGTTTTCTATGGGAGAAAAAAGCTTAACGTGTTATAAAACGCGTTAAGATCATATTTTGGGCTCATCTGATTTTTTGCACATAGTATACTTTATTATAATGATATTTAGTAAGTTTGGTCTGTTAAAATCACTGTCTTAGTACATTAAGCCACGTTAAGCTTTTTCTTATAACGGTTTATGGGAGAAAAAAGCTTAACGTGTTATAAAACGCGTTAAGATCATATTTTGGGCTCATCTGATTTTTTGCACATAGTATACTTTATTATAATGATATTTAGTAAGTTTGGTCTGTTAAAATCACTGTCTTAGTACATTAAGCCACGTTAAGCTCTTTCTTATGGTTTTCTATGGGAGAAAAAAGCTTAACGTGTTATAAAACGCGTTAAGATCATATTTTGGGCTCATCTGATTTTTTGCACATAGTATACTTTATTATAATGATATTTAGTAAGTTTGGTCTGTTAAAATCACTGTCTTAGTACATTAAGCCACGTTAAGCTCTTTCTTATGGTTTTCTATGGGAGAAAAAAGCTTAACGTGTTATAAAACGCGTTAAGATCATATTTTGGGCTCATCTGATTTTTTGCATATAGTATACTTTATTATAATGATATTTAGTAAGTTTGGTCTGTTAAAATCACTGTCTTAGTACATTAAGCCACGTTAAGCTTTTTCTTATAACGGTTTATGGGAGAAAAAAGCTTAACGTGTTATAAAACGCGTTAAGATCATATTTTGGGCTCATCTGATTTTTTGCACATAGTATACTTTATTATAATGATATTTAGTAAGTTTGGTCTGTTAAAATCACTGTCTTAGTACATTAAGCCACATTAAGCTTTTTCTTATAACGGTTTTCTATGGGAGAAAAAAGCTTAACGTGTTATAAAACGCGTTAAGATCATATTTTGGGCTCATCTGATTTTTTGCACATAGTATACTTTATTATAATGATATTTAGTAAGTTTGGTCTGTTAAAATCACTGTCTTAGTACATTAAGCCACGTTAAGCCTTTTTCACGTTAAGCGTTTTAGAATGTCCCCGCCATCATACTCCGACGAAAGTGACTTGAACGCCTACCGTCGTACACACGACTTCCCACCTCGTAAATACGAACTTCCCAGGAGGATTTGAACGCACAATTATTTCTATCGTAGGCCTACACTAAGCATTTTGTCATGTCCCCGAGGCACTTCACTGAATTTGTACTTAGAAAATATTTAACAAAATGTGCACAATGTCTATAATTTTTGGCAATATTTAAAGTATTTATTTGTGTTACTTTCTTGTGAAAAATAAGTTTCATAAGTTTTCATAAGTGTGTCAGAGAACCGTTGGTGTGAAATGTCGCTCTTGTCAGCATTAAACGTAAACGATACCGGCTTGATTCCGGCAGCGTCGGCATGGTAACGGCTGCCGCGTCTGGCCCGATTGACTCGGGCCGGAATCGGGCAGTGAATACACCAGGCATCCGGTCCGAGTGCAGCAGATGGAAGCGGGCCGAGTGGTAAGTCTCCGGCAGGCGAGAATCTAACCAGAACTGGCCCGATTGTATTTTGCTATCTGGGGTTAGTGTGTCTCTTCTTTTTCCTGTAGGAGTTTGGTTTGGCCAGATTCAGGAGTAATCAGCTATGAAAGCTATGAAGGGTTTGGAGCACGCACTGTCAAATCTACAGAGTAAGACATATATTTATAAACTTTATATGAACTCTTGAGTGATAAGATATAAAGACATGAAATGTTGCGTTTTATGTGTGTAAACGAAAGATTAAATCAAGTAATGTCAGTGTTAGTTCCTCTTTCCACTGGTGTTTATCAGTGTTAAATGTGACAGAAAGTAAGTATTATCATGTTTTCTGTGTGTCCTTCGATTCAGACGCATCGACCGCATCTCATGGAGATTCTGCAGAGAAACACAAGAACCTGAATTCAGCCTCCAAAGCCCAGAAACCCCAGCAATACATCTGATCAATATAAACAGAGTGAACTTCATGAAACCTGTCGGGTAACATATCCTGGTCACGAGAAAATCACGCCTATTTTCATGTGATTATTTTTATGACAATTCTCAAGACTGTACGGAAGCTCATTTACACCAAATAAGAAAAAACACTTAATTAGGACATTAAAAGTCATAATACATACTAAATCGAAATTATGACAAAGACAAAATTATGAAATTATAAAATTACAAAAAGTCATAATAGAAAATCAAAATTTTGATTCATAATTATGACTTTTTATGTTGTTTACTGTTTGTCAGTTTTTACTTTTTGTGACAATCAACTTTTTGTCATAATTATGACTTTGTATCTGTAATGTCAATTTCAACTTTTTATGTAATAATTATGACTTTTATGTCAACTTTTTAAGTTTTGACTTAGTATGCCAATTTCAACTTTTTGTCATAATTATTAATTTTTTCATAATTTCGACTGTTTGTCAATTTTGACTTTTTTATGACTTAACATCATCATTTTGATTTGTCAGAATTATAGCTTATGTAATAATTTTGACTTTTTAATTTCATAATTTTGACTTTTCATCTCCTAAATATGACAGTATGTCAATTTCATCTTTTTATGTCAGAATTATGACTTTGATATCATAATGTTGACTGTTTGTCAATTTCACTTTTTATGACATGATTGACTTTTAATCGACTTAATTCATAATTTTGACTGTCAATTTCGACTTTTTATGTCATATTATGACTCAACATAATAATTTCGATTTGTCATAATTATACCATGTATCGTAATTTCAACTTTTTAATGTCATTATGAATTTTTAAGTCATAATTTTGACTTTCCATTTCCTAAATATGATTTATGTCAATTTCAACATTTTATGTCATGATGTTTTTCTTATGTGGCAGAAATGTGCTTCCATATGACAGCGACACAGAGTATTATTTTAACTGTGAAGTATTTATACATTGTAATAATTGTACTGCCTTTAATTTATGCTAATTTAAAAGTAAACACAGTAATATATAAAATAAAAAGAATGATAAAGAACTCGATGAGAAACTTTGGAGGAATGTCCTGAAAGTCACAATGCACAATTCTTAATGGTCATAAAATATAGATGATCATTGAATAAAATCCTTCTGATTTTGTGGTGAAACGTGACCTGAACATGTTTTCATGAGATTCACCCATCTTACCCAGAAGCATCCTGTGATGTGAGCGTATTTAATGTAAAGCTCAGGTAAGAGAGACTGGCGTTGTGCATCAGAACAGATGAAGAGCAGCTCTGATCCATAAATCATGTTCCATGTTTGTTTAGAAGTTTCATTTATTAGAAATGAAAACTCAGGGAAAGATACTTTGCAATTGTGTACGACTGACACCGTCCCGCTGCAGTGTGTGTTTCTGACTAAAGCTTTATAGGTTATAGTTTATATACTGTAATAATGATCATTTTATCAAATCACTTTATGGAAAATAATTCATTGAATTTCAGGTCACAAGTTTGAAGCGATAAACTTAAAGCTGTGCCTCTGACTCTGCTAATGTTTTAATTAGTTTCTAGTAATAATATGGAAAAAACACCATCATTACAATCTAGAAAGCACCGAACAATATCATTCTGAGAATTTGTTTAACTTATTAAACTATGTTTTGTTGTAATATTTGTTTTGCTCTATTTAGATATGTTTGTAATCGCATTCCTGAACCACTGATTTAGTGTGAAATGTCAGGAAATGTTTCAGGATGAGGAATATTGTTGTGGAAATTAATATTTCACTGTTCTGTAATTGTGTAAATGTTGCTTTTTTTTTGAAAAGATGAAATACGGACTCTTTAAATAAAGAAACCAATGACGAAACTCTTGAGAATAATTACATTTACATTTAGTTTTAGAGAATAATTACAATTACAAGCTGCGACCGTTTTAAAGATACTTTATTTTAGTAGCATTGACATCAACTTAATGAAAATAAGAAATATTGCCTTAAAACTTGCTGAAATAAAATAAGCTTAGGTTTTTTGTGCTGTATTTTATTTCAAATTTATTTTCTTTTTTTAAGTGACAAAAACAATCCTGCATAAAAAGACATTTTTTTCTGTTCTTCTGTTTATTTTTTTATAATTCTACAAGTTTCTTCAAGAAGCTAAAACGTCTCGGTTATGTATATAACCTTAGTTCCCTGAATAGGGAACGAGACGCTGCGTAGTCGCTATGGGAACGCCTCTGCGTGATGTCGTCGTGAAGCACGTATGAAATCTGTCCAATCAGGAGACAGTACGTCATAGGCGGGTGACGTCACTGACCAGGAACTATAAAGCCGGCCCGAAAACACTCTCATTCAGCTTCTGAAATCGCTTACGGGCATGCTGGGAGTATGGCAAGGCGACGCAGTGTCTCTTTCCCTATTCAGGGAACTAAGGTTATATACATAACCGAGACGTTCACTTTCTGTGTTGCGGGAGGATTGATACATGGAAGTAAGCGTCTTTTAGATCTATCGTCACAAACCAGACCTGATTTGTGACACAATGTGTTTGACTGTCAGCATTTTGAACTTGAGCCTCGCTACTGTTCGATTCAACTGACGAAGATCTCAAATCGGACGCAATCCACCGTCTTTCTTTGGCACAATGAAATAGCGGCTGTAAAAGCCTGACTCCCTGCTGGGAGGAGGAACCCTTTCTATAGCCTTCTTTTGCAAGAGAGTCTCTACTTCTTGTGCCATCACCAGAGCCTGCTCGGGGCCTACCACTGTGGGCAGGACCCCATTGAATCGGGGAGGGCGTGTTCTGAACTGAATCGCATACCCCTTTTCTACTGTGTGAAGGACCCATTGAGATACTTTTGACAGATTTTTCCACTCTGACAAAAAATCTACTAAGGGAACTAGCCTCTCGAGGCTGGTCTCTGGTGGAGTATGGGCAGCTAGCACAGTGCCCTGAAGCGGAGCCCCGGCAGGGAACGACTGGCTTGGCTGCAGAGAAAGCGCACCTCCCTCGGGTGACACGCGGGGAACTACTGCGCCCCGGCATTGCGGCGGGGTAGGCAGAGCACCCCCCTGCGGGCACCGTATAAAGAGGTGAACGCAGCTTGAGATTGGAGGGAACCACCCTTAGGATCCTGACTGATCTGGCGTCAGGATTTCTTAGAAGCCCTCTTAGCAGCAATGACAGCCCTCAGATCCGTCTTGCCCTTTGAAGGCTTCGCCTGAGAGCGCTGTCCCGCATCCCAGCTCCTCGAAGGGGGAGTACGGGTAGCAACACTCTGCTTCTGGTGTTGTCTATGTTGGTGCGAGGAGCTCGTACTCGGCTTGGGCTGCTCCCGCCCAGCAGCCGAAGGGACTTAGGTGCGGCGGGGAAGAAACTCCTGAAATGCTGCAGCCTGTTTCTTCGATTCCTGGAACCTCTCGGTGACGGTGTTGATAGTGCCACTGAAGAGGCCCGCAGGATTTAGTGGGGCGTCCAAGAGAAACGTCTTATCTCTGTCTTTGATATCGGTCAGTTTCAAACAGAGATGCCTCTCCGTGGCCACCAGGGCTGCCATAGAGCGGCCGATGGGTTTGGCCATCTCCTTGGTGGCACGGAGGGCTAAGTCAGCTGACTGACGCAACTCATGGATCATATCCGCATCCACTTCATTGCTTTCACCCAAGTCCTTTAGCAGATCAGCCTGGTATGCTAGCAAGATGTTCATCGTATGCAAGCATGCCGCAGCGTGACCTGCTGCCGAGTACGCTTTGCCCACTAGCGCTGAAGTAGTCTTCAAGGGCTTAGTGGGCAACGTCGGAGCTTTAAGGTATGATGCCGCCTGCGGAGAGAGATGGCTCGCAAGCGTCTCCTCCGCTCTTGGCAACGCCCATACCCGTGTTTTTTCAGACCAACCACATTACTGTAGGTGGAAGTCTTCCGTCTCTCCTGTAGCCACGCTAACCACATCCAGCTCCTCAGAACTAGACGCCATTAGTGTGACTGTGTCGACCGAAGCAGAAGAAACCGCAATGCGTGCTTCCTGCCTCCGGATAGACACACTGGATGCAGCAGGTGAGGGCTAAGATAAGGCTGGGACAGTCTCTATCCCCGCTGTTACATCCATCTGCGAACCCCAGGACGAGGCGCCGCCCTGCCTCGGCAGAAGCGTGCTTCACGACGACATCATGCAGAGGCGTTCCCATAGCGACTACGCAGCGCGAGTTCCCTTGAAAGGGAACCAGAACTTGCTTTGACAACTACAATAAATGGACATTTCACAAATTATTTGAGCAATTATATGGTTTGAAACCAAACTATTTTTCACAAACATAATATGTAGCCTCATACAGTCACTGCCAATGAAGAAAAGAAATTAAGAAATACATTAAACTGAATGAAACAGAATTGCACAATCTTCATCATCATCTTACAAAATGCAAAAATAGAAATGTAACAGTTTATTCAAACAGTGTCAATTTTTTCAAAATGTAAATTATGACACTAACCAAATCAAGCTAGTAGGATAAACACAGTAAAAAGCAAATTCTGTTAATGTAAAAGCAATCAAACTCTTTAAAATGATTATAAAACAATAACGCGACTGAAAATGTTTGTTTTTGGTAAGTGCGTCACATTTTATCTTTTTGCACACTTGCGTAGACGACGGCCTCCTCAGTGTTCATCTGTAGAGATCTTGGTTTGTGAGATTTGCTGCAGACTACAGATGAGTATGTGACATCATCCTGCAGAGATAATAAACACACAATTATACTTTTGAAATATGGATATACAAAGTCATATTAAGCTTAACCCTCTGGTGTTTTAATGTAACATTTTGTATTTTTAGGGGATTTTATGGTACTAAATTATATTTATGCAGTAGTTTATAATCCATTTATTCACTTTTTAAACATAGACCTGAAAATGAAATTTCCAGCTTAAACTGTCATAAATCTTGAATGCTTTCGAGCACAGACTGAAGTTTTAAAAAAGACAAAAGTGAATTTTATAAAACTTATAACGAAATGTATAATGAAAAATACACTAACACTATTTTCAAATTTTATATGAAATATATATTTTCGTAAACATGTTTTACTCTTAAGCTGCACAAAAAAGCCATAAATCTAAAGAAGTTGTGTTCCAAATTTGAGTTTGATATCTCAAAAAATGAGCTTTCAGCAAGAGTTTGTTTGGGTGCAGTACCAAGTGCTTCCACTAGATTAAATTCGTCTCCCATTCATTTCCAATGCACTCATTTTTTATCTTGATTTAAGAATGTTTAGATATTTGTACTGGAAAACAAGACAAAAATACTGTGGATGAAAACATTTTTGCAGTGTATGTATGCACATTTTATATTTGGCTACAATTTCAAGCATTTAGGCAGAAGCATTTAAATCAAACGGTTTTAAAAATCATGAAAAATGTGAATTTAAATAAGTGTGTCCAAAAGCTGTGCACACTCACCTGAGCAGATCTGCCATTGCTCACGTCTGCCATAGTAGAATAAACAACCTCCTCCTCCTACAAACACAAGCCTTCTTTAACACAAACACACGTGCTACAAACAAACCTTTCTGCACATACACTGATCTTCATATGTCTGAAACGTGGAATATTGTTTCCGCTGTCAAGAGAAATGGAGTGTTCTCTTCTAAACAATTTGATAAAGATTTTAAAAGATACATGGGTTCTGGGAGATAGAAGCATTGTTGTGTGTAACTGATAAGAATGAAGATAGTTAGGAAATAAATGTCTAGCAGGGTAGAAATCTGATAAAAATGTATAATAAAAAATGTGTGTATTGCTTAAACCATTGACGAAATTGAAAATGCATTGACGCAAGTAAAAAAGGTGATAGACAAGTAACATAGCAATTGATGCATGCAGGTAATATGTTAACGCAAGAAGATAAAAACAGGGGCCTTTATAGCTCTAGTAGTAGTAGTTGTGTAGTTTTACTGAAGAAAGAAAGAGCATACAAGCAAGCAGCAAGCGGAAGCCGACGCCAGACCACAGCCCTCAGAAGATCAAAGAAGACATCTGATATTCTTAGAGAGAACATATACTGACTAGAGAAGAGGGTAAGCTTTAAAATGTAATTATTTATCTGGCCCATGGAACTTCCAGCTTAGCTGGCATAGAGTGCTGTATTTAGCTTTTGCCTTTCAAGAAATAATAAACTGAGAATGAGGACTGCCCCAAAATCCATTTGGGGTATCAAAAGTGACTGTCTGAAAAAAAGATAGATTTTTATAAAGATATCCTGACGGACTATACAAACAGAATGGGCCGTGGGAGTGCATTAGCAGGCATAGCTGTCATCAGAGGGCTAACACACCCCTCCCAGGTAGGCTTGGTTGATATCTGAACCGTAGGCCTAGGAGGTACGGTAGTGATCAGAAGTAGACCCTGAGAAAATATAATCTAAGAAGAAAATATTATACACCTACCTGACTACTCCTGAATCTATCTACAGGAGTTGAGTAATATGAATAGAGGAAGTGGCTCGTGACCAAGATAGTGTTATGTGGTCGCAGCGGAAACCACCCAGGGGGTGACGTGACACACCGCCATGAAATTTTTATCTCACAATTCTGACTATTTTTCTTGCAATTGTGATAAAAACAATTCTGCATTGCGAGTTATAAACTCTTGGTAAAAATTTGGTAAAAAATAAAGTCATTGCGAGAAATAAAGTTAGAATTGTGATATAAACTCAAAATTCCAAAAAATAAAGTCAGACTTGCAAGATATAAACTCAAAATTGCAAAAATTTGTCAGAATTGTGAGATAAGCTCAAAATTGCAAAAATTGTCAGAAAATTAGGATATAAACTCAAAATTGCAAAAAATAAAGTCAGAATTGTGAGATAAACTCAAAATTTCAAAAAATATAGTCAGAATTGTGAGATAAACTCAAAATTTCAAAAAATATAGTCAGAATTGTGAGATACTCAAAATTGCAAAATTTTTGGAATTGCGAGATAAAAACTCAAAATTGCAAAAATTGTCAGAATTATGAGATAAACTCAAAATTGCAAAAGATAAAGTCAGAATTGTGAGATAAACTCAAAATTGCTAAATTGCCGGAATTGCGAGATATAAACTCAAAATTTAAAATAATAAAGTCAGAATTGTGAAATATAAACTCAAAATTGCAAAAAAAATAGTCAGAATTGTGAGATAAACTCAAAATTGCAAAATTTTCGGAATTGTGAGATAAAAACTCAAAATTGCAAAAATGGTCAGAATTGTGAGATAAACTCAAAATTGCAAAAAATAAAGTCAGAATTGTGAGATAAACTCAAAATTGCTACATTTCTGGAATTGCAAATTTTTTTTTCGAAATTGCGAGATATAAACTCAAAATTGCAAAAAATGAAGTCAGTTGCAAGATAAAAACTCAAAATTGCAAAAATTGTGAGAATTGTGAGATAAACTCAAAATTGCAAAAAATAAAGTCAAAATTGTGATATATGAACTCAAAATTTGTAGATATAAACTCAAAATTGCAAAAAAAATAAAGTCAGAATTGTGAGAAACTCAAAATTGCAAAATTGTCGGAATTGCAAGATATAAACTCAAAATTTCAAATAATAAAGTCAGAATTGTGAGATATAAACTCAAAATTGCAAAAAATATAGTCAGAATTGTGAGATAAATTCAAAATTGCTAAATTTTCGGAATTGCGAGATAAAAACTCAAAATTGCAAAAATTGTCAGAATTGTGAGATAAACTCAAAATTGCAAAAGATAAAGTCAGAATTGTGAGATAAACTCAAAATTGCTAAATTGCCGGAATTGCGAGATATAAACTCAAAATTGCAAAAAATAAAGTCAGAATTGTGAGAAACTCAAAATTGCAAAATTGTCAGAATTGCGAGATATAAACTCAAAATTTAAAATAATAATGTCAGAATTGTGAGATATAAACTCAAAATTGCAAAAAATATAGTCAGAATTGTGAGATAAACTCAAAATTGCAAAATTTTCGGAAATGCGAGATAAAAACTCAAAATTGCAAAAATGGTCAGAATTGTGAGAAACTCAAAATTGCAAAAAATAAAGTCAGAATTGTGAGATAAACTCAAAATTTCTAAATTTCTGGAATTGCAAAAAAATTGCAAAATTTTCGAAATTGCGAGATATAAACTCAAAATTGCAAAAAAAGAAGTCAGTTGCAAGATAAAAACTCAAAATTGCAAAAATTGTGAGAATTGTGAGATAAACTCAAAATTGCAAAAAAATAAAGTCAAAATTGTGAGATATGAACTCAAAATTGCAAAACATTAAAGTCAGAATTGTAGCTATAAACTCAAAATTGCAAAAAATACAGTCAGAATTGTGAGAAACTCAAAATTGCTAAATTTTCGGAATTGCGAGATAAAAACTCAAAATTGCAAAAATTGTCAGAATTGAGATAAACTCAAAATTGCTAAATTGCTGGAATTGTGAGATATAAACTCAAAAAATGCAAAAAATAAAGTCAGAATTGAGAGATAAACTCAAAATCGCAAAATAATAATCGGAATTGTGATATAAACTCCAAATTGCAAAATAATAGTCGGAATTGTGATATAAACTTTAAAATTGTAAAAATTGTCAGAATTGTGATATAAACTCAAAATTGCAAAAGAAAGAGTCAGAATTGTGAGTTAAAAAATCGCAATTACCTTTCTTATATTTATTCCGTGTCGGAAAAAAGTTCCATAAAAATCCAACACTCACCTTTCTACAAGTCCTTTTTCCCCCTTTAATATGTTTTACGCTTGAGTAAGTCACATCATCCTGAGAGACAACAAGTTATTCACCATGTTATTGCAACATGCAAAGACAAGTCAGATTACTGTGGACATTTAATATGTATTAATCTGCTAATAAACAAACTTTAAAAACTTTTTGCGCGCCTAGTGAAACTACAGACAGTGCTTGAGGGTGCTGTCTGTGTTAACTGTGAGCGTCGGCTGAGATCATGGGGCTCGCAGGTGGAGCTCGCCGCAGAGTTTGAGAGAGGGGTAAACCTTTCTCAGCCTCCAGCAGCGGCTGACGAGGACACGCTCCTGCATGACGATGATGTCTTTTCATTAACATCATCGGATCCAGGAGCCAGTGCTCTTCTGGCTGCTAACCCTAGAGAGCCCGCGGCTCCCTCCAGGCCGCCCTGCCCAGCATATGCAGAGTTACTGGAGGTTATGGACTGCGCCTCGGGCAGGCTGCAGCTGCCCTGGGAACGTGTGAGGAAAGAGAATGCACGTGGATGGCTCGACGAGCAGTTTCTTTCCAGCCATAACCCCGTAACTCTGGTGAGCCTTCCATTCCTTCCCGATCTTTACGTTGAGATCGAGAGGGCATGGAAGGACCCATACTCGGCCAGGATTCATCCACATCAGCGGGTTAATTTTGCTGATATGGAGGAATTAGGCCAGCATGGGTATGCGATGATGCCACCCATTGACGAGACGTTCGCGAACTATTTTGTCACGGGTAGTGCACCGTTGCTTAAAGCTCCGGTCCTGCCGTCTAAACCGTTGAAAACAACATCACGTTTGAACGGAGGGCATATGCTGCAGTGGGTCAGGCTGGTGCGGCCCTGCACACGATGGCGGTGTTGCAGGCCTATCAGGCTGATCTGCTCAAAGACCTGGATCAGGGGCAGGGTTTGTCCCCTGAAGCAGTAGAAGAGTTGCGCCGGACCACGGATCTTCCTCTGCAGGCCACCAAACAAACGGCAATGGCGGCCACAGAGCGGCATCTGTGGTTAAACCTGGCGGACATCGGGGAGAAGGAAAAGAGTTTTCTCCTCAATGCCCCGGTCTCGCCCTCTGAACTTTTCGGCACCTCGGTTGAAACGGTGGTGGAAAAGTTCAGAGAGGCGAGGGCATGGTCAGCAGCATTTAAAACATGCATACCGCTTCGATCTGGTCCTGGGCCCAAACAACCTGAGCTGAGGATCAGAGACAGGGCCAGAAAGTCAGCGTCGCCGCTCGAGTGCCTCCTCCCCCACGGAGCAAGTCTTAAGCAGGTGATCGAGCACAGGCGCCAACAGCGCCGGTGATCGATTGCTGGCGAGGGCTAATTACATCTGCCCTTGCCCTTCTTCCTCTGCCTCCCGGCATATGTTTTAATTTTAAGCTGTAACATGCTCGGGCATTTTTAATGGTCTAGGCTGCGTTTCCCAAAAGCATCGTAAGCTTAAGTTGATCGTAGCTCCATTGAAACCAATGGAGCTACGATCATCTTAGGCTTACGATGCTTTTGGGAAACGCTACCCAGGCTAGTGGTAGGGCCAATGATGATATGTTTTCTGAAGGCCCACCTTCTGGCTTGATAGTGAAAAAGGATGCTTTTCGGCTGCAAAACCATGGATTTTCTTCCTAAGAAGTAAGATGGAGGAATCTTTGGTCTTCGAGCCGCAGGAAGGTGAGCAAGGTCTATATTTATGTTTTTATGCCGACCTTGTTTTTCCTGTATAGCTTTCCTGAGCATGTAACAGTAAAGAAAGGGATTTAATGGGTTAAAACTGAAGTGCTAGGTTGGCTGTGTATGTTCAGTGGGCTATTTTCAGCCGCTGTTTAGCCTCCTTTGTGTTTTTAAGTAGCTTCTCAGCTAGCATGTTTATGTAGCATGAGTTGGTGCTTGATTACTTCAGTTTTGTTTTGTCCGGATGGCGTCGTCTGCCATCTCACATTATGTAGCTTGTGAGCTTCATTTTCTTTCTCTTTCCATGAGATTTGGAAATGAAGCCCAGGCTCAGATATGGCTGGGCTAGAGCTAGGATGTTTTTATCAAAACTGTTTGTATTAATTATCCCTTGTTAGGCTGTATAGTTCCTAGTTCTAGTTTTCTCCTGAGGGAGTTGTTAGGCCATATGTCCATTTTTCCCTTCTGTTATGTAGGTGCAGATGGTTCTTTGACAGCTAGGTTTTAGACTGTTTTTTAACCTCCCTGATGCTGTTTCTCAGGTGGTAGGTATCTTGGTGTAGATAAGTTATGCATTTATCGCTTGGCCCCACTGATTAGAACTTTATTCATGCTATGAATTTGTTCTCTTCTGAGCCACTTGTAGTTATTTCAAGTTTGGGTTGACAATGCTAGCTTTTTAGCTTTCATCCTCAGGGGCTCAGCACAGATATTTTTCTGTTTATGAGAACATCTAACCTATATATATTTAGGATGGCATGTGTTTTCAAAGCCTATTGCTTCAAAGTTCTAATACCACTGCCCTACATTTACGTATGTGAGCTTACTTATTGCTGCCACAGGTTAGCTCCTGCTATCATATGGTAGGCCTTCTTTCAGCCTCTGCTTATAGCATGGTGACTATTTTTCCCTAGTAAAATAGGTATTATTGTGTGTCACTGAGTGCTTCACCTGCTGGTTTGCGTACTCAGGGTAGTTTTAGAGCCACTTTTCAGTTTGGTTTCTATTTTAGCTCCCTGTTTGTGATCTAACAACAGTTATATTGCTAACATACCTTTGAAGTTGTAGGCTCTGTTCTTTCAAGCCTCCTTCTAGTTTAGCAGCTTTGTCATTAAGCTCTGTTGTTAGTATCATGTGTTTGCTCACATAGTTTTTTAACACTGCCACAGGTTTATACCCGTGTTTGTCTGAGGTAGTAGGCTTTTATGGGCCTTCCCTAGACCATGTTGGCATTTGGTTCCCTATAGTCACTTTGTTAGGGTTCATTACCTGTTGGTATGTGTAGACTATAGCTAAGGTTGTAGTTAGCCTTTCACTTTTTGTGGTTAGAGCTGGTTCCCTTTGAGCTTGGTACCAGTATATGATAATTGGTAGGCCCCTCAAGGCCTCCTTTTTAGAAAATATGTTGGCATAATGCTTGTATATAACCATTACTGCTTTGGGCCATGCACCACCTCCTCGAGTAGCCCTTGTCAGGCCTCTCATGAAGTTTAGTGGCATTATTTGCTTTGAAATAATTTGCATGGCCTGGCGGTTGGTATGGTAATATGGTCACCACTGGCTGATGCCACGTGCCTACTAAGGGTAGGCTCTATGGTAATATAATTATTTTCTGTGAATTATCAGTCTTACATGACTAAGCATTTCTGGTTGGCCAGGGCCCCAGGTGTTGATTTAACCCTGTTGGTGCCTCAAACACTGTCACGAGCTGATGCTGTGTTTCTGCTGAGGTCATAGGCCGCTGGGGCCTTCTTTAGCAGTTGGTGGCATATGTTGTACCCCTCTTGTTTAGAGGTAAATGGTTCTTTTACTGAGTACACTGCTCATTGGATTGTTGAGATCTCAGGAGATTGATGAGGAAATATACTTTTCATATGTGAATTATGTTCCATATGAATTCTGATTGGGTAGGTCCCTTTATGGCCTCCATTATTGTATGCCCACAGTATGGTCTACCTGTTAGGGTGAACTTTGTACTTCCCTGCTGGGGTTATCCGTGTAATAGTGCTTAGTTCCCTAAGCTGTTTATGGTTGTAGGCCTTCAACAGCCTCCTCCTGAGGTTCAGCTTTAGGCTGGTTTGTGCTTCCCTGTATGAGGGTTTTAGCACACAGCTTCCTCAGTGCAAATAATCAAGAGCTGAGTAGATCCAAAGATGAGTGGAAGTTAATCCCCTCAATGCGAGGGTTTCTGGCACTCAGCTGAGTTCTGCTCTCTAGGATGTTGGTTCTAAGTGGCCACTAGATACCAAAGCATTGTATGTTCAAGGTTGCATGCCTTTTGGGCCACCTTTTGGACATTCTGTTTGCTTTTTGGTGTACTCCTCTCATTATAGAGAGTTGTAAGTATTCTTTACTGAGTGCATCTCTGGTTTGCTAGGGCCCCAGGTGATAATGTAACCTCCTTATGGTTTGGTTATTTTCCTTCCTGGTGCTTGTAACACTGTCACAAGCTGACGCCACGTGGCTGCTGAGGTGATAGGCCCATTTTTGGGCCTTCCTTGCATGTATGATGGCGTATGTTGTACTCCTCTTGTTTTAAGAGTAAAAAGGTTCCTTTTAGACTGAGTACACTGCTCGTTGGATTGTGTTAGGTGGACTGTTATGTTGGCACTATCACAGTCTTTTTTGTTGTATGCTAGTCATGGTTTTCAACGTGGCCCCATGGGATCCTAGGATCGAGTGGATTTTACTCCCCTCAATATGAGGGTTTATAACATTCAGTTGAGTTCTGCTCTCCAGGATGCCCGTCTCTATGCATGGGTTTGAGTGGCCTACTGCCCCTTTGCAGTCGCTCTTACTCGCTCTCTTCTATGAAGAATGCTCTTTGAGATTCTGTGATCCAGACAGGGTTGGCTAGGACAATGAGTTGGTCTTAGAACCAGGTCGGCCTCCCTGGTGGCAGTGAGGGTGATGTTGTTCCCCTCTAGTGACTGGCTGGGGCTCCTTACGGTCTCCCGCCACATTCCCTTCAAGGGACCACTTTCCTTAGGGATTTTGGTCCCAGAAGCCAGAGCGAGAGCCTTGTTAGGCTCTCTACGGAGAGCCTCTTGTAGGCTTAGCTTGGGCTGTTTGGCCGTAGGGAATGCTGTCACTGACAGCCTTGTGCGAACCTAGGGTGAGCTGCTTCTGGTTTCCTTTGGAACCATTCCTATGTTTCTTAGCCATTTCCTGGCTTGCACTCCCCTCAAACATGGCGGCGTGGGTATATTGTTCCCCATAGCATTGAAAAAAAAAGCAGAGTTGAGTACCCTTTCGAAAGGGAACGTCTCAGGTTACGTATGTAACCATGGTTCCCTGAGAACAGAACCTTGCCATGCTTCGGGCTGCCTGCTGAACAGTCCCTCAAGACAAGTTAAAATAATGGCTGTTTCCCTACGTGTGCCTTTTATACTTCCGGGGTCGCGCCCTATTACGTCATGGGCTGTCACTGGCCAATAGGATTGGAGTTTGTTGACATTTGGCAACGTGAGTCACGTTGATGTTCCCCATAGCGTTGAAACAAATGCAGTGTCTCATTCCCTGTTCTCATGGAACCATGGTTACATACGTAACCTGAGACGTTTTAATGAAATGGAGTAAAAAGTACAATATTATGCTTTTGGTGGCAGTGAACTAAAAGTAAAAGTTTCCCAAAATAAAAATACTCAGATAAAGTACAGATACTTGGAAAAAATGACTACAGTAGCGAAATAAAACTATTGTGTTTAAGTACCTGTTGTTGGTTTTCTGCAGGTTTTCCTCTGTTAATCTTCATCACAGTGGAGTACGTCACATCATCCTACAAACACAAACATCATTTTATTTCATATATTAATACTTTATTTATGCCATGATCTGATTATGAATAGTTCAGTCACCTGATGATCTGGTCTCTGGGTCACTCGGGTTCCTCTCCTTCCCTTTTTTGCTGTAAGATTATAATGACATCATTACATTTGACTACATTTCTAGTTGATTTTTTTCTGTGATCATTGTACTCTAGAGCAGTGCTCAGTTGCATAAACCACCTAAAGTGTAATCTTCTCTTAGGATTGCCTTTAGGTTTCCCTTAAACTGAAGAGTGTTGCAGAAAATGACCTGGTTTTGTGTGTTCATACCCTGTGCATATCTCCAGCAGATGAATCCAGTCAGGAGCAGACAGATCAGAAACATCAGGGAGTATCTGAGACGACTTTTGCTGAAATCTGCAGAACACACACAGAAGAAGTTCCCATAATGCTTAAATAAGAGTTACAAAAATATCAAAAGTGTTTCACTACCCTTTATGTATTTTATTTTAGGGACATGCAGTCACTTCCTGTTTGCTTACTAGAGTGTTTAAAAACATTAAAATAGATCTCCTGCTTTGAAATGTGAAAAGCGATATACAAAAACAGACTTTTTATCAGGTGACATAATGACTAGTTGACTGTACATTATCCCTTTTATTAAATGACTTCTAAATAAATAAATAAATAAATACAGTATTTTCAGGAATATAAGTCATGTTTTTATCATCTGAAATGCACTGACTGTATTGCACGTTTATAATGGAATTAACATCAACTATGCAATTGCAATGGTAATTATACCTCACAGTTCTAGGGAAAACATTTTTTTTCCTGCAATTCCGAGTTTAAATGTAAACTTAGAACCTAAAAATATGTTTTCCACACGTAATGAAAAATAAAAAGGTAATTGTGACTTTTTATCTCTCAATACTGACTAGTTCAAGAGAGCTAATTCAAGATGAGCATTTATGGTTAAAACGTATATCATTTGTAATAATTTTTTTTAGAAAAAGGACGATCGTTTCTCTAGATAAGACTCTTATTCCTCGTCTGGTATCATTTAAAGCTCTTTGAAGCTGCACTGAAACTGTAATTTTGACCCTCAACCGTTTGGTGCCCATTGAAGTCCACTATAAGAGAATAATCCTGGAATGTTTTCATCAAAAACCATTTCTTTTCCACTGAAGAGAGAAGGACATGAACATCTTGGATGACATGGGGGTGAGTAAATTATCAGGAAATTTTATTTGATAGTGAACTAATCCTTTAATTGCCATCATTGGTTCCATGGAGTCTTTCCATCACACGAAAAGCTCTTTATAGCGGAAAAAGGTTCTTAATGTTATTAAAATAAAGGTAAAACAATTTAAAGACCAGATCACTTTGAACAAATGTTCTATTAACGTTACGGAAGAACGTTTGTACAGGACTTTGATTGTGAACTTCAGTTGGGTCAAATGAGGAATGACCTCTGACCTCTAGTACTATGTTTTGTAAAAATGTTTTAGAACTCAACATTTCCTTCTCAATCCAAAAAGACAATCTAGTGAAACTGAGTTGTAAAGCATCTTGATTCACACAAAATCACTTCAAAAAGTGAGAATCCATCTTTTCTTCACCTTTAACAGTGAGATTGAAGCTCTTGTGTTGATTCTCATTAATCCAGCATGAATACAGTCCTTCATATTTCTCCGTCAGGTTAGGAATCAGCAGAGAGAAATTTCCTGTATTTTTACCAAACATGTGAAATCTGCCCTGATAGAGTGGGTACAGTTCAGTAGAGTTAGTCGTCTGGTTTATTTCTCTGTTGTTTGGTAATTTCCATCTGATCTTGTCTGGTTTATATTGAGTGCTGCATTTGACGAAACAAGACAGAAACACTGATTCCCCTGAATATCTGCTGATCGACTCTGATGCTTCATTCGCTGATAGAGAGCAACCTGCAAACACAAAACAGAACTATTTGACTTTGTGGTTTATAGTTGGTCTGCATGTATTATTATTAAAATAACACAAGCATTCCTCACCTTCAATGAGTAGATCAACCTGCTTGACGGAATTACACCAATATGATCCTGCGTCGTCTACAGTCAGTCGATTGATGGACAGTGAGAGATTCCTGTGAATCTGAACTCTGTCTTTATATCGCTGATCCTTGATGACGTTCACTGGGTTTTGTGTTTCTTGTATATCTGTGCGCTGCCACTGGACATCTTTATGCTGTGAGTTTTCATCCCTGCAGTGCAGCAGCACAGACTCTCCTGGAGAACAGCTGATGACTGAATATGCTTCTGTGCAGCGTAAACAAACACAAAACACGGAAAACCTTCTGAAACAGGATTATTTCCTTCTACACATTCACCAAAAACTATAGTCTCTTCAGAGGAATTGAAACATCTACACTCAAACATGAACTGAATAAAATACTAAATAAAAAGTAGTGTTGATCTCATATTTGCATTCATTAAATTATTTTATTTATACATTTACATTATACTGATCACAATCAGATATCTGTATATCCATAAAAAAAACTCAACACTAAACATTCAGATAGGATGAACTGTCCTAAAGTGGGACAACTAAGGTTTAGTGTTTGTAGGTCCCGCATAAATACATGAATGCCAGTGAGATTATGGGCAGAGAGTTCAGAAGCCAAGAAGCGAAACTCTGAAGCTTTTTTGGTAATGCCACAAGATGGCGCTTCGATAGCACGGCTGCCATTTTGGAGTGAAAACTGAACAACAGAATCAGAAACAGAATTTTTTCTCAAATTAAGTCATCAGTAAATTTTATGACACCTACAGTAAATGTTGTATTGTCTTATATATGTTTTATGGAATTCAACCATTAGCCTATACACATTTACTATTAATAGAAAATTAAAAATGAATAAAGTTAAGATCATCATGTTTGTAGTGTGATCCAGGGGATTAAAACATTCAATATATTTCAGACCTAGTGGAGTAACAGTAACTATTATTATCATAGACTGTCATGTATCCCACATTAGGAAGCTGCAGACTGTTTTAGATAACTTGCACTAAGAGCACTAATATGACTATAATATCTTTAATGAATGTGTTATCTGCATTTTCTCATCCTGGGGTTTTTAAAATGCTATTGGGTGGATTTAATGTTTTGGATATTTTTCTGAAATGCAAAAAAATATCCGACATTAGGGCAATTCTCCCTAAGGATTTTTTTACCATGGTTTTATATGTCGCACAAGAAACAGACTTTAACTGATCCAAAACTATCACACTGACATGCCTTCACAGTTCATCAAATCTTAAGCGCACTCAAGAGTCTCACTAGTCGACTCAAAACAGTGAAGACGTCACACCAGCGACTTTATCTAAAATCTCATCTTCTTCTGTTTAAGGTCTGATTTTATGAAAATCAAGGACGCATACAATTCTCATAGAAATAAAAGCAAGAAGTACTGCACAAACAGAATCCAGCTGTTATAGAATGAAGCAGGATGTGTTTTATTGACTGATGAAAATAAATAAATGCCAAAACTCACTCATATTGTTGTTAAGATGTACCTGTTGTGAAGCGAAGTCCAGCGCAGAGCAGAAAAACACACAAGAACATCACATCTGAAATCTGTAGCACAGCCATTACTCTCTTCTCTTCATTACTTCTTCCTCTGCGTTCACACGCTCTGATGGACAGCTAGAAAGAAAAGAGAAGTGTTCAAAATTTCCTTAGACAGTCACCACTTCCTGAGAAGTTCTGTCATCATTTGCTCATCCTCAAGTTGTTCGAAACATGAGTTTCTTTGGTCTGTTGAACACTAAAGACAATAATTTGAAAAATGATGGCAACCAAACATTTTTCTGGTCACTATTGACTTTCATAGTATTGTTTTTCATACTATGGAAGTCAGTGAGGACCAGCATCTGTTTGATTACCAATTTTTTTTTTACCAATCTTCTTTTGTATTCAACAGAACAAAGAAACTCTTACATCTTTAGTGTGAGAAAATGATGACAAATTTTAATTTTGGGGTGAACTGTCCCTTTAAGATAACATTCCATTTTATCATCCTTCAAATGTTATTGGAACATTACTTTTGAATGTTTTCCTGAACGTTCTGAAACATACTGACATTTAAAAATCGTCTAAATAAAACATTTCAGGAAAAAAAACGTTCCATGGATGATGTATAAAAGGTTTTAAGCACATTGTAAAATACCAGATAACTGAATGAACGTTCTATAACTTGGTTCTGAGAACGTTCCTTGAAAAAACAGGTTTCTCAGTGTTTCTCCTTAGCAAAATTAATTTCGACCACCAGTTTTCACACTTTAGTGTGGAAAAAAAGCATCAACCAACTGTAAATTAAAGATTTATTGATTTAAAGATTTAAAGATTTATTGTGCACTTTAGTGTGCCGAAATCTGACTGACAGCTGCTTTCTGTGTAATTAATTTACAAGAAAAGTTATTGTTTTTCATGAGATTTTTTATGAGTACTTCATACTTCACATTGACAAAATGTGTTTTTAAACCTAGTTATTTTATAATGTTTAATATTTATTCAAAAGCGAAACTGAGTGAAAGACTATTACAGTAAATGGCTAATATGAGCCAATAAATGTTACTCTGCCGCCATCTGATGGTTATAAGTAATATATGTCTTTTAATGCTAGTTCACCCAAAAATGAAAATTCTGTCATTTGTTACTCACCCTCATGTCGTTCCACACCTCCGTGAGGCCTACATAGGGAGCAATGACATTTCTTTATAATATTAATATTGAACCACTGTACTCACATGAACTGATTTAAATATGTTTTTAGTACATTAATGGATCTTGAGAGAGGAAATGTCATTGCTGGCTATGAAGGCCTCATGGAGCCATCAGATTTCAACTAAAATATCTTAGTTTGTGTTCCGAAGATTAACGAAGGTCTTATGGATGTGGGACGGCATAAGGGTAAGTAATAAATGACAGAAATTTCATTTTTGGGTGAACTAACCCTTTAAGTATCAAATGTTCGATTTTCAACATCTTGAAACGTTC
This sequence comes from Chanodichthys erythropterus, assembly GCF_024489055.1. Classification (NCBI taxonomy): domain Eukaryota; kingdom Metazoa; phylum Chordata; class Actinopteri; order Cypriniformes; family Xenocyprididae; genus Chanodichthys; species Chanodichthys erythropterus. The sequence continues at coordinate 37,515,869 of NC_090240.1, forward strand.
AATTTTACAAACGGGGACAATCTCAAAAGGATGAACAAATAATGTTTACACATTACATATAACTTTTGAAGTGCTGGAAAAACGTTGCATACGCATGTCTAATTACAGACACCACATTTCTTATGAGGACCACCAACAGTTTGAATACCAACATTTTTCAAAATATCTTCTTTCGTTTTCAACAGAACAAAGAAACTCCTACATCTTTAGAACAACTTGAGGGTGAGAAAATGATGACAAATTTTTAATTTTGGGGTGAACTGTCCCTTTAAGATAATATTCAATTTTATCATCTATCAAATGATAAAACTAACATTTAAAAATCGTCTAAATAAAACATTTCAGGAAAAAAAAAAAAAAAACGTTCTATGGATGATGTATAAAAGGTTTTAAGAACATTGTTAGATACCAGATAACTGAACGAACGTTCTATAACTTTACTAGAAGAATGTTTGATCATAAACCCTTGCGAGAACGTTAGCCAAGGTTCTGAGAACGTTCCTTGTTATTAGCTGTATTATGTTCCTTTTAGTCACAGCAAGGATTTTACCATGACCGCATAAATTCACTAATATTTCCACTATTGTAATCGATAGTTGAAATATTATGGAATTTATGCGGTCATGGTAAAATCCGTTCAGAATCAGATATGCTAATTCCTCTCAGTCGTTGTGGATATGCGGTCTGACCATCTAACCAGCTGTTGCTAGGAGAAACCCATGTCAGCTCTGATTGGTCCGCATCCTTTAGCCTCGAGCCAATCAGCATCAGATCCGATGAACGTTCATGGCATTATATATATCTGCAGCCTCGCGCCGTCTGTTGTAAAATTATATTATACGTTAGAGTGTAACGTATGCGTAAGTAGTAAATGTTTTTGCGTGCTGTTCGTTTAGTCGTTGAAACATCACGGAACAGAATGTGTCGTCTGTGATGTGACAGCTGAAGCTGCGGGGGGAAATGGCGGACGGAGAGAGACAGTCGGTGCAGAATCCGAAAAAATGAGCGAATCAGAAAGCAAAGCGACTTTAATTTCAGGCCGTTTGCTACAATAACTCAAGCGCTCTCGGACATCAAGCATCGCGTTTAGTACGGTTGGTGCATTATTATAATCGATACGGTTGTGTGATTATTACTGCTGCAGTTTCATGAAGCATCTCTAAACTAAAGCTCAGTGTGAGAATGCTTCTTCTTCTGCTTGGGCCTGTTTAACCCTTTTCATTTGCAGACAGAATCATTTGTTGCTTTAATGTTTAAAGTTTGATTGCACGAATGCAGGATAACATTTATATTCGAGCTCATTCTCCTCCTAATAACAGATTTATGAAGAACATGTTACACACATGACACACACGCATGCATCTCTTGAGATCTCAGAATAAAAAAAGGATGTTAATTTCAGCAGTGCTTGATTATGGGGTTTCTTTTCATTTATAGATGATCCTGACAGATGATATGGACACCTGTGTCCTTCACCAGGTAAAGACACTTAAAACACGTGTGTGTGTGTGTGTGTGTGTGTGTGTGATAGACTTACGTCCATATTAGTCTTTTCATAATGTCCAAAAACAATTGGCAATTAAATTAGTTTCACATGACCATCTTTTTTTTTTACCCTTACAATAAATCATTCTGCAGTTTTTTCAGGTTATGCGAACATTAAGGGAATATTCCATTTTAAAATTTTGCAGACATTATGAGAATGTTACTTTTGAATGTTTTCTGAACGTTCTGAAACAAGTAGTAACATTTAAAAACAAAGTTAGACAAAGTCCAACTAAAATGTTTAAAAAAATAATGATGAATAAATAATGTTTTTGTGTGAACATGATCAAAGAGCTGGTAACTTTGAACGAACGTTCTATTAATGTTACTGGAAGAATGTTAAACATTCCATTTTATAATTTTGCAAACATTACGGGAACGTTACTTTTCTCTGAACATTCTAAAACAATGTTATGTTATTGTGGTAATGTTCTGAGAACATTATTAAAGTTCAAATATTTTAATTTTCAGCAGATATTCTATAAAAGAATGTTTGCTCATATTTTTTTGTGACTGTACTACACTATAGTGTTATTTTCACAGCTGAGATTGTATAAAACCAACATGAAGAGCGTTTACAACCCATCTTAACTCTGTGATGTGATGTACTTCTGTTAAAGTTTCTGTGAAATTAAACATCATATTAAATGAGAAGAAAACATAGTTGGACTTATAAGTTCTCAACTGAAAGGGAGATTCATTTGGAAGAAGTGATCAAAAACGATGAAAACATGTTTTTGTTTCCAATAACATTTCACAGTTGACCATATGCACAGAATGTTTTTAAGAACTTCCACAATAATATAAGCCAGCTGGAAAACTTCCAGTGAAATGTCACTTGTTGGTGTGTCGGTATCTTCAATGTCCTGAGGTAGCTTTAACAACATCAGTAGTGTAATACTTTATAATCAGAATATAGTCACTTAAATAGTCAGGACTAGCGTTAGTTTAGTTATTCAAACATAAGACAACATAAAAAAGATGTTTCTTAGTGTTTCTCCTCAGCAAAATTCAATTCGACAATCAGTTTTCACACTTACGTGTAAAAAAAAGCATCAACACACTGTAACTTAAATATTTATTGTGCACTTTAGTTAGATTCATTGAATAAAATGTGAGTTTTCACAAGTGTGCTGAAATCATTGATCTTCCTCTGCACTGACTGACAGCTGATGTGATTATAAAGGGAAAGCATGGTGTTCGCTTTCTGTGTCATTCTTTAACAAGAAAAGTTATTGTTTTTCATGAGATTTTATGAGTACTTCATACTTCACTTTGACAAAATGTGTTTTTAAACCTAGTTGTTTTATAATGTTTAATATTTATTCAAAAGCAAAACTGAGTGAAAAACTATTACAGTAAATGGCTAATATGAGCCAATAAATGTTATTCTGCCGCCATCTGATATATAAGTAATATATGTCTTTTATTGTTAAATGTTTTATATCAAATATTCGATTTTCAACATCTTGAAACATTCAGTTTTACAAATGGGGATAATCTCAGAAGGATGAACAAATAATGTTTACACATTATAAATAACTTTTGAAGTGCTGGAAAAATGTTGTGTGTGTGAATGTAATTACAAACACCGCATTTCTTATTCAAACGTTCCCATTAGCTTCGTCTTTATTGCAATCGATAAAACTGGTTTATTGGCAAATTAGGCAAGTGTAATAACTCCATTAAAATATAAATACAACATTAACAATTCACCAGAAATGACCAAGCTGGCTTAACGACAACCAGGAAGTAACCGTGTATATAGTCAGTTACGCTAAGAAAGTACATGTGGTCTATTTTGATTTCATGTCTATTGTGCTTTCTATGCACTGGTTTAAAGTGGCATTCTCTCTTTTGATATGTTCCTGAAAGACTCTGAGGGCTCTGAATGCACCATAGCAGCAGTTCTGGAGGAAGAGGAGGAGCGAGTGTTTCGGTGGCGCCACGCCCTGCTGCAGGGTATGGAGTACCACAGTTCAGGGACGCTGCCGCTCCTGGGCAGCCCGCGATACTGTCCCGGCACTAACAGCGCCAGTGGCTATCTCTGCCAGACCGGCCACTGCTGCCAGGAGACGGGCTGCTGTACCTACTACTATGAGCTGTGGTGTGAGTCCATCTGTTTATTCAGCATACATACACAATTACTGTAAATATTCTTCCCAGCTATCAAATAAAGAACATTTTGTTAACCATTAAGTTATTTCTGAATGTTCTCTGAACATCCAGTTAAAAAAAAAATATATATATATATATATATATATATATTGGTTATAGGAACATTAAGGGAACATTCCTTTTTATCATGTTGGGAATGTTACTTTTGAATGTTCTCTGAATGTTCTGAAACAAGTTGTAACATTTAAAAAATATTAAACTAAAATGTTTCAGAAAATTTTTTTCCATAAATGATGTATAAATACCTCAGAATGAACGTTACTGCAAGAATGTTTTATCGTTCTTCAAACATTATGGAAACGTTACTTTTGAACATTCTCTGAATGTTCTGAAACAATTTTAGACAAACATCCAACAAAAAATTGTAAAAGATATATAAATAATGTTTTTGTGCTGTTTTGAGAACAATATTAAAGGCCAGATATATCTGAATGAATGTTCCTGGAAGAGCATTTGTTTAAAACTTTGAGAATGTTCCCTGTTAGCTGGAATAAAATTCGAATTATATCATTTACTCACCCTCATGTTGTTCCAAAACCATCTTTGAATCTTGCATGTTGATTCATTTTTGGGTGAAATGTTCCTGGTAAGACAATAGGGGAATAGGGGAAAAATTCAAACTAATATATATCACCATATTTACCCAGTTGATTAATCACAGTACAATAAGACAAATGTTTTGTATTACAAGTTTTCTGAGATGTTAGAAAACTTGCATAAATTTCCAGATTATAAATCTGAACATTGGATAAAGCCAGGTTCAAAATTCTTGTTTGATTTTGTTGACATATTAGAGTTAAAGGTTTTTACAGAGGGGATTTTGGATTTCTCTTTTTATCACTCAACAAATCAGAAAATACTGCCAGAAGAAGAAAAAAAAGATGTTTTTAGGAATAAAATGTTATATAAATGAGTGTGAATGATATATGAACAAACCCCACAGTAAAAACCTTCAGAATATAGTCAGGTATAAAACTGTAAATTTTGGTGTTTGTAAGTGCTGCTGAAGTGGAGGAAAAAACTTTACGGCCTTTAAAGATATGTACTGCAACTGAAATCTATATATGCAAATAGAATAAGTGCAATAAAATAAACACTTAAAAGTGTATTTATGATGTTTTCCCCTTTTTACTTTTTCAGTTTTACTCTAAATAAAATAGGCCAAAATGCTAGTTCATGAAAGAACGATGGTTTTGAATGTCGTGTCTTGCCCTAAATATACAAACACTGTTAAATAATGGTTAGAAATGCATACTGTACAACCGATTACTCATTACATACAATACAATAGACTCCGTCATCTATATTAGTCCACAATTATGTGTAAATGACGATGTGACTTTATCTGCCCCTGTGGATCGCCTACTCGCTTGTCAATCAACAATTGTTGATTTCAAGCAGCTTTAAAAGAAAGCTTCTGATTATAGATAAAGTCTGAGTTAAAATACTTTCAAATGAAGACCAAAGTGCTGTACAGAGAAAAAGAAATTAGATTAATATTAAAAACAATTAAACAAAAGACCATACTAAAAATCATCACAACCAAAATGACAAACTTTTTTGAAGATAGCGAAAATAAATAAGTCTTAAGTCTGATTTCAAAACCATCAATAGATTCAGCATTTAGAAAAGCCAAACATAGTCTACAGTATGTGCACAAAACGTCTTTGTGCGACAATATATCTTGAATGAATCAATGATTAGTATTCTGAATAAATAGCAATTTAATAGTTTCCATCCACTAAATTTTATGTGAATTTTGGGATATCACAACAAACACTGGATGGAAACAAAAATATGTACATAAATTCTAAAAATACACATAAAAAATGTATGCGCTCAATTGAGGTGAATCATTTTTTATCCAATAAGAAATGCACATAAACTACAATGGAAACACATTTACTGAATACATCCTTCGATGCATTAACCATTGGACCAATCACATCACAGCATCTCAAATGTTGGTTTGGTGGTTCTGAAATGCCTGAGTCAAAGTCTGTCATCAGAATTATTTGGTTTAATTCCCTCCAGAAGCGTCTCACACGATTGTGTTCCCAAACACCAGCATCCGAACGCAAGAGAACATGACTGCATTTATTGTGTTTCATCATTTATGATGGAGGAAAAACAATGGGCCAATTCCAGCAACTTCCATTTTTATGACAGATATTTTACACCAATTTCCCAGGAAGTGATGATTTTGTTCTCTTGAACACATGTTTTATGCAATATTCCAATTTTGCGAATAAGTTAAATTCACAGCATTAGATGGAAACACAGCTAGTGAGTCCTTTATTCTTTATGTATTCTTGCTTGTGTTCAGGGTTTTGGCTGCTGTGGAGTGTTCTCATCCTGTTCAGCTGTTGCTGTGCGTATCGTCACCGTCAGGCGAAGCAGCGCGTCCAGCAGCAGCAGAGGCAGAGAGAGATCAACCTCATGGCCTATCACGGAGCGTGCAGTTATCCTTCCTCCATGTTTGATCTCAGTAAGAATTGCTCCTAACTCATGCTCACAAAGACATTTATTTGCAAAAAAAAAAAAAAAATCACACTTGAATGCAAATTATAAGACTGAAGTTTTGTAAATGATTTGCTCTGTATTTGAAAATCTCAGGGTTAAAGTTGCACTCTACTTATTTTTTTCTTCATTAAAAAGATTAACTTAACTTTAACTAGCAGATATCACCATAAATTTCCAGTTGATTAATCTCAGTAAATTAAGACAATTGTTTTGTTGTACAAGTTTTTGTACAAGTTGTACAAGTTATTTCTAGAAAATAAATCTGATGCAAATTATAGGACTGAATTTTTGTAAATGATTTGCTCTTTATTTGAAAATCTCAGGGTTAAATTTGCACTCAGTTACTTTTTATTCATTAAAACATTTTGAGCATAAAAACTAATATACATAGATATAAAATACAATAAACTGTTCAATAAGGGCTTTTTTAAATTTACTTTTTTTGGATACCCTAATAAAACGCGACTCAAGAGGAATGAGGAATATAAAAAGCCATTTGTCATAAAACTATATATATATATATATATATATATATATATATATATATATATATATATATATATATATAAGCAGAAGAAATTCATCAAATAGCCGGCAGTATTCATAATACAGTATGCAATAGAATAGCAGAATAGTGCAAAACACAATATAAAAATCACAAAATAAATCACCCTCTATTTATTTTGATACAATCCTACAGCAGAATTGTTCTGAATAGTTGGAGAAACACACACTACATCACAATCTACAGTTAAGAGTCTCAATGAAAACATGCACAAAGTTACATTTAAACTAAGTATAGTAATCTTGCGTTCTTATTGGCAGGTTTCCTCGCCTCACTTAAACTGCCATCCTATGAGGAAGTAGCAGCCCAACCCAGCACTCCGCCTCCTCCCTACAGCTCTGTTGCCTACCCACGAGGCTCCGCCCACCCCGGCCCGAGTCACATGCTTTCATCACAGAGCTCTGACAACTACACAAGCTGCTCCTGTGACTCCTGCTGTCCGTCATCGCCCTGTAGCTCCTCCCCCTCTTCTGCCCAGCTCACGGATGAGACCGATACGAGCCATGCCTCCACGCCCTCCCTCAGCGAGCCTGGCCACATCCACTCCGCAATTATGCACAACGAGAGCGTTCCGCTCAACGAAGGTGGCCAATCACCAACACTCGAGATCGTGGAGGTGGAGCTTCCATGCTCCGCCCCCTTGGATTGCAATGCGAACAACAAACCGGCAAAGAACATCAGCACTAGTAGCACAGATAATGTTACTGACATATTAGATGCATCCCAAACTGTTAGTACTAACAATATCTGTGATGCAAACAGCCCAACGTCGAAGAATATCACCAGCGTTTGTCATCCCTCGTCCTCTTCGTCTCTGCACCTCTTCTCAATCTCTGACCCACTTGGTGCTTGTTCCGAGCCGCAGAGGGAGGAGCCTGTAGCTCCGCCCCCTCAGTCTCCACCCAAGTCAGCTCTCTTTTCTCCCGGCGTTGAACCCGAGCGCCGTGACTCTGCCGTGAGTGACCTGGATGTGGACCAAACGCACTTCCAGCAGCGACGGCTGACTGGCGACTCTGGCATCGAGGTCTGCCGCTGCCGGGTGGAACGCGAAGAAGAGGATGATGAGGAGGAAGAAGACGGCGGACACTTACCGGCAGAGTCGGCAATTGAGACGGGTGATGCTCTTCACGACAGTCCAGACTGTTCCGCCAGAGCCAGACAGCTGCCAGCTGATGGGGGCGGGAAAGAGGCGTGGCCTGCCTCCTCGGTGCCTCCGCCCACTGAAGCGGTTGTCATTGCCATCGAAACTGACTGATCTAGTGCATAAATGAGCGTGAGAGCAACTGTACAGACTGACGTTAGAAGATACACGTTAAATCTTTGGTCTTAGGGTCAAACACTACCATAAATTTTAGAATAACTAAGATAGCAACAAATCATGTGACACAAGACTGGCATAATGATGCTGAAAATGCAGCTTTGATCACAGGAATAAATTACATTTTACAATATATTCACATAGAAAATTATTTTAGCTATTTTAATTTATAATAATATTTCACAATTTTACTGTATTTTCCATCAAACAAATGTTGCCTTCACTCTAAAAAACACTGGGTTAAAAACAACCCAATTTGGTACAACCCAATTCACCCCTGTACTTTGCTTTGCATAAAATTAAATGATATAAAGAACAATAACGAATTTTTAGATGAAATAAAACGCACACAAACCTGTATTTGCAAACACTGGGTTGTTACGTCTGACCCAGGATCTGGGTAACACAAAAACTACCCAAACACTGGGTTGTTACGTCTGACCCAGCATCTGGTAACACAAAATCTATCCAAACACTGGGTTGTTACGTCTGACCCAGGATCTGAGTGACACAAAAACTACCCAAACACTGGGTTGTTACGTCTGACCCAGGATCTGGGTAACACAAATCTACCCAAACACTGGGTTGTTACGTCTGACCCAGGATCTGGGTAACACAAAATCTACCCAAACACTGGGTTGTTACGTCTGACCCAGGATCTGGGTAACACAAATCTACCCAAACACTGGGTTGTTACGTCTGACCCAGGATCTGAGTGACACAAAATCTATCTAAACACTGGGTTGTTACGTCTGACCCAGGATCTGGGTAACACAAAATCTACCCAAACACTGGGTTGTTATGCCTGACCCAGGATCTGGGTAACACAAATCTACCCAAACACTGGGTTGTTAGGTCTGACCCAGAAGCCGGGTAACACAAATCTACCCAAACGCTGGGTTGTTACATCTGACCCAGGATCTGGGTAACACAAATCTACCCAAAACTGGTTTGTTACATCTGACCCAGGATCTGGGTAACACAAATCTACCCAAAACTGGTTTGTTACATCTGACCCAGGATCTGGGTAACACAAAAACTACCCAAACACTGGGTTGTTACGTCTGATCCAGGATCTGGGTAACACAAAAACTACCCAAACACTGGGTTGTTACGTCTGATCCAGGATCTGGGTAACACAAAAACTACCCAAACACTGGGTTGTTACGTCTGATCCAGGATCTGGGTAACACAAAAACTACCCAAACACTGGGTTGTTACGTCTGATCCAGGATCTGGGTAACACAAAAACTACCCAAACACTGGGTTGTTACGTCTGATCCAGGATCTGGGTAACACAAAAACTACCCAAACACTGGGTTGTTACGTCTGATCCAGGATCTGGGTAACACAAAAACTACCCAAACACTGGGTTGTTACGTCTGATCCAGGATCTGGGTAACACAAAAACTACCCAAACACTGGGTTGTTACGTCTGACCCAGGATCTGGGTAACACAAAAACTACCCAAACACTGGGTTGTTACATCTGACCCAGGATCTGGGTAACACAAAAACTACCCAAACACTGGAAAAATAACTCCCAAAAAAATTACCTGAAAGGCTCAACCCAGGACTTGGGTAGAATAAATAACCCAAGATTTTTTAGAGTGTTGGTGAACAGTTTCGAAAACATTTAAAAATCTTAATTATTCCACTCTTTTGACCGGTAGTGTACATATGTGTCTGTCTCCGTTCTTTCAGTCTCTGTTAACGGTTCACTGATTCACTAGAACCAGACCAAAGTTGGCCCCTGAAGACCTCTGATTGGGCCCATCATGCAATGGAGGAAAAAAACATGCCATTGAGGCATAATTTAACTTTTTGTTTGAACATTTTCAGCTTTATTTTTGCATTGAAATGCATTCTTTTTTTTTTTAATGAAATTTTTAATATAACCTCTAATGCAACATTTACTTTTGTTTGATTTTTAGCCATTCGTAGTAAAAAAAACCTAGATGCACTAGGTGACCTGAAGATACACACTAAAGAGTGGACAATGTTCTGACTGGACGAACGGAACGGACCCTTAAATGTTCCTCTTCTTTCCTACTTTCTCTCTGACAGTCCGACTGCTGCTTCTGCTCATTAGTTTTAAAAAGAACACCATCAGTTGTAATAAAACAACGCACACAAACGCCCTTCCCACGGAATTCTGGGTAATGCAGAACACATGTGCGCTTTCAAATTAAGACGTCATAACCTGAAGGAACCGCTTCTCCAGAACACCAGCTTGGCCAAAACAGATGCTGCATTGCAACCACTAACAAAGAATCAAGACGACACCTCAGGACATGACTTTTGCTTCGGTTCTCGATTTATTGTTATTTTTTTATCAACATTTGTTTACGTCTTTATGTCAGACATTGAAACGGCATTGTTCATTTACAACGTGCAGGTGGCTGAATCTCACGAAAATCACACTTCATGACAAAATCAAATGGTAGAAAATAAGAAATTATATTTTGCATTAAGAAAACGCCCCGTTTTTAGGACTTGACCAATTTTTGCATTCATTTCATGACATTTAAGCACATTTAACCATGACTGTAATGTGAAAAAATAATGTCATTGTATTATTAATGAGAATCAGAATAGATTACAATGAAAATTAAAGAAAACATCTAAATAATTATCACAATAATGACCATTTGAGAGGAAAATGTGATTAAATATACACACACATTTCACATATATATAATAATAAATATATAATTAAATTTTTAAATGTATATATACATTTTTACAGATTCAAATTTAAAACATTGCATTACTATTTTATACATATATATATATATATATATATATATATATATATATATATATATATATATGTTTCACATGTACATGTTTTCGTGAGATTCATTCAGCCTATAGACCGACAGCATACCGCTGTTGAATCAATCATACATAGATATATATGGAATTAGATCTAATTATACATAAGAATTAATCTAGTAGCTTCAGATGAATATATAAGCTCTCTCTCGATATGAAATGATCTCTATTTTCTAAGCATGCTGTTCGTGGGGTTTGGTGTGCTGCTGTTTAATGTTGTCAGAGGGGTTCTGTGTTCCATCTTAGAATATTGACAGTGTTACCAGCATCACTGTTACGTTACCATGGCGTTACTATGACAACCCACTCTAGTGTGAGCAATAGAGTGTGTTTGACGTTGATGTGCGGCGCTGTGAACGGTGTAATTCAAACATTTAAAGACTAAACGCTTTACTGAAACCACACAATGAGCAGCCTGTCTTTGTAATCTCTGTTTGCCCAGTGAATGTGTGTGTGTGAGAGAGACTGATTGTAAATGGTGTTTTATGAATCACTGGTGCTTTAAAGAGAACTGATGAATTGTGATTGATTAAATTAAATGGGATTCATCACTCTGTTTTATTTAATCCATTCGATGAAACAAGACAGAACCTGCTACAGATAACAGAACACCTTCAACCTGCCTTTTGCACCAGTCGGCAGTTGATTTCATTTTCTAGGGAAAGCCATAAATCTAAACAAGTTGTGTTCTGAATTTGAGGTTGATATCTCAAAAAATTAGCTTTCAGTAAGATTTTGTTTGGGCGCAGTACCAAATGCTTCCACTAGGAGCACAAGTGTGACTATTTTTTTCAGGACCACTTTCGAACCTTTTCAAATCATGTCAATTGTTTTGTTCACAGAGCAAATGCCATAACCTTTACCAAGTTTCGTACCATTCTGATGAAAAAAAAAATTCTAGAAAACCAAAATGTAAAATTTTTCAAAGCATAGTTTTTGTTTGAGAGATCAAGGGTAACGCAAAGTTCTATGGTCAAACTTCTTCAAAGTTTATTGCTTCGAGTGTTGCTTTATATACATTCACAAACAAAGAATTATCATCCCATATGATTCTCATCTATTAGAATTAACTGTTACCTTATAAGTAAAATACATATAGTGAGAATAACAACTTTTGAAAAACAGCCTAACTAATATTTAGCAAATAACAGGAGTGTATAGAGAAATTCCCACAATAGCTCATTCTGTAACCTTGAAATTCCTTCATCTGTGCAAGCTGAGAGCCTATATATACTTGCAGGTAGGTAATTAAAAATATAAATGCAAATAAAAAATTCAGTAAGTTCTATTCTATAGAAGATATTTACAACGTTCATGTGATAAAAATTCGGGACATTGTAAAACGCTTACCTTGAAAAACACTTAATGTACTAAGACAGTGATTTTAACCGACCAAACTCACTAAATATCATACTAATAAAGTATACTATGTTATATTCTGGGCACATATGATTTTTTGCACATTGTGACCAATTTAGGTAACCGTAGCTTTCTGCCAGCAGCAGATGTCATCAGGTGGTACCCAACCTTCCTTGAGTGTTTCGACCCTTAACCACAACACTCTCCAGTTGGTGGGTCGGCAGTGGTGGCCAAATCACTGCCCATCTGCTCCTGGCTTCCAGCTTTCTTCCTCTCTCTACTCCATATCCAGCATGAGGTGCGTTCTGCCTCCTGTCCCATCCTATGAGTCGCATGCTTCTTGCTCCTCTCATCCATGCCTAAAGTTGACAGCAACCGCCATGCTGATTTGGCAAGAAAGCCTCTACAACCTATTTCCACAGGGAACAGCCATGCCAGCCACCCCTTGTTTCTGCACTCAAGGCTTTTCTCTCGTGAGCCTCATCACAGCCCTCCTCCCATGGCACGGTCAGCTCAACTAGGATGATTTAACGATCTTTGTCTGACCACAGAACGATATCCGGGTGAAGAGCTGTGTGGACCACTTCCGGGAACTGCAGCCTCCTTCCGACATCGACTCTCATTTCCCAAGAGTTTGTGGCCTGCAGCAGAGATGCCTAGATGCCTCCTTGATGAAGGTGATGGTTTTCCCCTCACCCATGCCACTTGGCCTCTTCTTGCACCTCTCTCGCTCTATTGTGTCAGCGAGGGACAAGAGTACCTTGTCGTGGCGCCACCTATAGTGTCCTTGGGTCAAAGACATTTTGCACCCTGACAGTATATGTGCCAGTGACCGCAGAGCTTGCCGTACGGGTCGTCCCTCAGCCCCCATGTGTGCAAATGAGATGGTGAAGGAAGGGTATCATACACAGAGCGCAGCAGGACAATTCTGCACAATTCTGCCCATGTGATCTTACTCTTAGGCAGATCCCATTTTGCCCATGCTCCCTGAAATACTTGTTCCACTGCTCTGGACAAACGCCTCTGTACCTTTTGAGCCCAGATTTCAAACCACATTTCACCTGACCATTGTGCTTGCGTTCCCAAACTGTTGGAAATGTGTCAACCCCAGGCCTTGACGTCCTGTGCAGGGGTTGCCGATGATGTCTCGCAACTTCAGTGAGCTTTCTGCCTGTTCAATGGCTGTGTTGACTGCCCATTTTTGGCCATATCTTGTTGTAATTCCTGCTTGCCTAACCCGGACGTCTTTGGAATCTCTCAGACTTAGGGCGACTCTGCATTTTGCCACCTTAAATTCCTCCACAACAGATGACAGAGGGAGCTGCAGCTGTCCTGAACGAATGTATAGGCCCACCGAAGAGAAGCTTGGGGGAATCCCCAACCATCTCCGCAGATGCTTGTTGGTTTTCCTCTCAATGCCTTCTACAACTGATATGGGAAATTCATAGACTGTGATGAGCCAAATAAGCCTGGGCAGAAGGCTGTGCTGGTACAGCCAGGTTTTAAATTTTCCTGGGAGTCCTGATCTGTCGATATTCTTCAACCATTCATCGGTTTGCTTCACAACATCTGCAACACTGGCACCATCATTCAGAGATGCATCAAACCACTTTCCCAAGCACTTTATAGGACTGTCCTCGAATGACATCTCCCTGGATTTGGAGGCCAAACTTACTTGTGACTCTACCCTTCCTTATAACCAACCTTCTGGACTTTCTGGCCTTAAATGTCAACCTTGTCCAAGTGGCTACGTTATCCAGGGTTTCTAATATCCATCTCGCTTGCACATGCGTCACAGTTGTTATTGTTAGGTCGTCCATGAAATCCCGCATCACTGGCTGCATGATGCCTGATTCCAGGATGGGGCCACAGGTTACACCTTCCGCTGCTGTTATTAGAAGGTTCATGCCCATAATAAAGAGAATAGGTGAGATGGTACAACCCGTTGGAATTCCCTTCTGGAGATCCTGCCACTTGGTTGTCCACTGGGCTGATGTAAACCTCAGTTTAATCCCTCCTAGATAACTGGTGATCATTTCTTGAATAGCAGTTGGAATGTGGTAATGGTCGAGTCCAAGCTGGATGAGATTTTATGGGATAGATAGTTCGCTAAATCTAACCATACCACTGTTAGATCACCTTTCTTCTGTTTGGCCTCTCTGATCAACTGGCTAATCATTGATGTATGTTCCAGACAGCCTGAAAAGCCTGGGATGCCACCTTTCTGAATGGCAGTATTAATATAATTATTCTGCATCATATAGGTGGTCAACCTTCTTGCAAAAACTGAGAAGAAAACTTTGCATTCAACAGTCAGGAAGGAAATTGACATGAACTGAGCGATTGTGGAGGAACCCTCTTCTTTTGGGATAAAACACCCCTCTGCCAGCTTCCAGCTTGCTGGAATTGACCCCTTGGCCCAGATCTTCCTCAAAATCATAACCTTCGCAGAAGCTTCGGGCTATATACCTTATATGGTTTACCACTTGGGCCTGGGGTACCTGACGCTTTGGCTCTTTGGATGATGTTTTGGATTAGTACATAGTATACATTATAAGCATGATATTCATGATAGTTTGGTCCGTTAAAATCACTGTCTTAGTACATTAAGCGTTAAGCGTTTTTCACGTTAAGTGTTTTAGAATGTCCCAAAAATTCTAAAACTTTTCTGTATTAAATTGGCTATCTGTAAGAATTTTCATGTATTAATGGCTTTTTTGTGGCCAGTTGAACAGCTTTTAACTAAACTTAAAAAATGAGACCTTCCACGACTTCCTATGTTGTATATGAAAGCCTATAGACTGATGTTTTTTGTGAAGAACTTGGGACGTTTTTGCCGAGAAAACCAAAACAATATGACGGTAATGCGTGCTCCTGAGAACCTCCCTTCCGTTCAAAAAATCCTTTTCACAGACTGTGTTAATGCTCATAAATATCGTAAATCCTGCAAAGTTTTTAATATTTCATTTTTTTTCCCCGTATGTACATATATTAGTATTATATGACCGTTGCATCAAATTACAAAAAACGTGTTAAAGGATTAGTTAACTTTCTAATTAAAATTTCCTGATAATTTACTCACCCCCACGTCATCCAAGATGTTCATGTCTTTCTTCCGTCATTCGAAAAGAAATTAAGGTTTTTCATGAAAACATTCCAGGATTATTCTCCATATAGTGGACTTCAATGGAGCCCAAACGGTTGAAGGTCCAAATGTCAGTTTCAGTGCAGCTTCAAAGAGCTTTAAACGATCCCAGACGAGGAATAAGAGTCTTATCTAGAGAAACCATCACTCATTTTCTTAAAAAATAAATAAAAAATAAATAAATTATATACATTTGAACCATTAATGCTCATCTTGAACTAGCTCTCTTCTTCTTCTTCTCTATGTGAATTCCAGCAATGTAGACACTGCTAAGTGTATTACTGCCCTCCACAGGTCAAAGTTTGAACTAACTGTTATATACTTGCACTAGCATATTGTATGTGACAATTTAGTTCAAACTTTGACCTGAGGAGGGCAGTAATACACTGAAACTGTAATTTTGACCTTCAACCGTTTGGTGCCCATTGAAGTCCACTATATGGAGAATAATCCTGGAATGTTTTCATCAAAAAGCTTCATTTCTTTTAAATTATCAGGAAATCTTAATTGGAAAGTGAACTAACCCTTTATCGCTGCTGTGAGGGTGTTTCTAATACAGCAGTAATGGGAGTGACGGTAAAAGTTCTTTCTCTCCTGACTGCTGTTATCAATCGCTCTGTTTTTTTCCTTCTTTTTGAATGTTGTGAAAACACTATTATTATTTTTTCTTTTGCAAATATATATATTTAATGTAGTCTCTCATTCACTGCTTTATCCAACTATGACGACTTCTGCTTCTGAGAAACATGGAAATTTAAAAAGGGTCTATAACACATGAAATTAATGTTCAGGATGCCGAAAGATATAACCACATATACCCATTAAAATCAATAGTGCAGATTAAATAAAGTGAACCAAGTGCAAACAGTTCATACGCAGGGTGGATCAAATGATGAATGACTCAGTGCCACAACCTGGTGTCTAACAGAGGAAAGTGCAGTGCGGTCAGCGTCGCGGTGTGACTCTCACAGTGTAGCGCTGAGGTTGAAGCACTACGCCGAAACGGCCCTGCAGGTCCGGTAATGAAGCCCCTGACGGCACGCTGAAGTCAAAGTGCTGCAGGAGACGACTGACAAACAGAAAGAGCTCGATTCTGGCCAGAGATTCACCCACACACACACGAGGACCGGCGCCGAACGGAAGAAAATTGGCGGGAGTCACTCTTTTCCCTGAGGAGTCCAGGAATCGTTCTGTGAAGGGTTCAGAAATCAACAGGGAAATTTTAGTTTTATCATGTTTAACAGTTTAACAAACATCTACAGCTACAAAATGAGACCCAAATAATAATACATAATATATATATTTTTTTTCTGGTTTATGTTTTAATGGTTACATTAAATAGTCATCAAAATGTAATTAATTGAAATCACAAAAATCATACAATTTAACAACAATTTATTGAAAATTAGATTTTTAGGACCCTTTTAAATCCATAAAATTTTTCCCCAAAAAATTCCGTCATGTTTCTTTAAAATTCCATGTTTTCCGTTTGAATTTTTCTGGTTTCTGTTTTAATGGTTAAAATTTTATTAATCAAAAAGCATGTCTAATTAACTGAAATCATGAGGCATTCAATTTCACAAAATTTTATTGAAAAATTTTATAGAAATTAGGGGTCCCTATTAAATCAGTTTTATTTTTTCCCAAATTCCATTGTTGTTTTTTCATTTTTCTGGATTCTGTTTTAATGGTTTAATTTAACACAAATGTACTATCAAAAACGTTGGTAATCATATTAAGGCATTTTAAAATGTAATAAAATGAAAATGTAACAATTCCTTTTATTTTTCGTCAAACAAAGTGTGAGGTTCACTGTCAAAACATGGAAGAAAAAACTATAATATTCCTTAAAAAAATATTTTACTATATTTTTATTACTATTATTACTTTAAGTAGTATATTCTACAGTACAACCGTAATATAATTCTGTCATAATTTCTTCAAGTTAAACCAAACTTTTATTTTGGCGGGTTGTAGTGAAGAGCATGTAGTTTTCTTACCTGGTCTAAATCTGTCAGGTTCGTCCCAGTGTTTGGGGTCATGATGGATCGCCCACATGTTCACCAACACCCGGGTTCCTTTAGGAACCATGTGACCCCCCAAACTGCAGAAGAGAGGCATTATGGGATATCAAACATCTCTCTATAAGATGAGCATGGCTATGACCAACTCACTCGATCTCAAACGTGCATCTGGAGATACCTACATAAAGACATACGTCACTGCGTTGTTGTTGTTTTAACCATGTGAAGCCTGACATGAAACATGAAATAATGGGAGGCATTTTTACAATTATACTAAAAGACTTTTACTTGCTAAAAAAAGTCTAACATCAAACATTTCAGAAGTTCTACACCGGTGAAACGCTTCACTGCATGATTACTGACAAAACCGTGCATCTAACATTCTAATTATGGTTTCTCTCCGTCGCCAGGTTTCACTCTGGTATTGCCATGGTTACCTGGTGTCCTGCATAGCAACATGCGGGATGAGGATTGGGCTGACGGGACGGATGCGCATCACTTCACAAAGAACGGCGTCCAGAAACGGCAGACGGGCCCGGTCACTCAGAGACGGTGGACGGTCCCGTCCCAGACATTCATCCAGCTCAGCCTGGACACGATCCTGCACCTGCAGCACACACACACACACACACACACACACACACACACACACACACACACACACACACACACACACACACACTTTTCACTTCAGGTCAGGTCAGGTTGTGGCACTGAACAGGACGACATGTTTGTGCATCAATATAACAGACTCATGCGTGCTTACTGTACGACTGCTGTATTAAATATTAAATATGCATGTATGTGTGTGTGTGTGTGTGTGTGTGTGTGTGTGTGTGTGTGTGTACCTGCGGGTGGTGCAGTAGGAACGCTATAGTCCACAGTAGTGTGGTGGACGTCGTCTCCACTCCGGCTCCAAACGCCTCCGCTGCTGTCATGAGCACATGATCCTCTGTGATGTCATCCTCCCCACCTGACCCTTTCATCTGACCAATCAGAAGAGCGTCCAGCAGGTCTCGAGGCTCTCCAGGAGTGAGGGTCATCTGCGAGGTCAAAGGTCATGAAGATGACCAAAACATTTATATGTAAAGGCTCCGATACACTCACACCGTCATATATATACGTATATACCTTTATATATCAGGGTTCAACGCTAACGATTTTTTCTGCTGGCCCCATTGGGCCAGTGGTTCAATTTTTTACTTGCCGCACCAAAATTTTCACTGACTTCACAACAAAGTAAAAGAAAAGAAACTGGGTCTATAAATCAAGCCTAGTTATTGTTTTTGTTGTTTTTGATTCATGTAACCTTAATAAATAGGGTTATGACACCAAAAGCTACTAGAAAAACTAACTTACATTTTAACTATTGTTAGATAAATAATCAAATTATGAGTACTAGCAAAAATAAATAGAACAGAACAAACGATGCTTTTCAAGTTTTTCATGTAGGTTTAAACAGTAGATTTTCTGGTACAGAAATTGTAATCTATAATGTATAGTTAACTATAGATTAAACTTTATTAAAGTTAATCAGTCAAGAGCATTTACAGATGCATAAATAATGTTTTGAAATGTTGAAAATATAAAATGTTAAATACTGTGTTTTCAAAAGATGTGATATAAGTCTAAGGTGTCCTGAATGATTCTGTGAAGTTTCAGCTCAAAATACCCCATAGATTTTTTTAAATTCATTTTTTTAACTGCCTATTTTGGGGCCTCATTAAATATGCGCCGATTCAGGCTGCGGCCCCTTTAAATCTCGCACTCCCCGCCCCTGAGCTCACGACTGCCTTAAACAGCATAAACAAAGTTCACACAGCTAATATAACCCTCAACATGGATCTTTACAAAGTGTTCGTCATGCAGCATGTCTAATCGCATAAGTATGGTATTTATTTGGATGTTTACATTTGATTCTGAATGAGTTTGATCATGGCTAAAGCTAACATTAAACACTGTTGGAGAGATTTATAAAGAATGAAGTTGTGTTTATGAATTATACAGACTGCAAGTGTTTAATAATGAAAATAGCGACGGCTCTTGTCTCCGTGAATACAGTAAGAAATGATTAACCACATTTAACAGTACATTTAGCAACATGCTAATGAAACATTTAGAAAGACAATTTACAAATATCACTAAAAATATCATGATATCATGGATCATGTCAGTTATTATTGCTCCATCTGCCATTTTTCGCTATTGTTCTTGCTTGCTTACCTAGTCTGATGATTCAGCTGTGCACAGATCCAGACGTTAATACTGGCTGCCCTTGTGTAATGCCTTGAACATGGGCTGGCATATGCAAATATTGGGGGCGTAACGTTACATATTAATGATCCAATCTGTCGGTGTTATGTTGAGATTCGCCTGTTCTTCAGAGGTCTTTTAAACAAATGAGATTTACATAAGAAGGAGGAAACAATGGAGTTTGAGACTCACTGTATGTAATTTCCATGTACTGAACTCTAATTATTTAACTATGCCAAGATAAATTCAACTTTTAATTCTAGGGCACCTTTAAGACGTGAAATTAAACCCGCCAGTAGGTGGCAGCGAATGTCATTGAGATTCAACCAATTCATTCAAATGGCTGATTTATTCAGGAAGTGTTGCACTGAGATTCAACAACTATTTATTTAGGCAAAATAGAGCAAAACAGACAATTTGGTGTCTACAATTTAAATCCCTTGATATTAAGTTCTTGTTCATTAAACTGCACGTTGTATAAAATCAATATCTCATTTGTAATCATGCTGATATTTGGAGGAAAACAGCGCTCTTTGTTTAATATTGGTTAACTGTATTAAATTATATAAATATGAAAGATATATAGGTTCATTTTGCCCCTTATCTTGAATTCTGGGTCATTCTAAAGGCATTTTAGTAGACTAAATCACGCAGTGAAAGTGTACACTCTAAATATGCACACGCACTAGTCTAGCCTACTAAACTACGTTACGTAGTGTATGCGTGGGTGTGTTTTTGTTTGGTTTTTGTAAAGTGAGGGACAATAATTTAAATTCGTTAAATCAACAATTACTATATCATAGACAATATATATCACACACCCTACAGCACTGGCCCGATCGGGCAAGTGACCGTTCCTTCTACTGTCCCGAGCATCGTTCACACTGGGCAGTTCTTACTGTCAAGCCCTGTATATGCAGCTTCACAGGATTAAAACATGAAAAACAGCATCATATTTGCTTTTAATTATAATTTATACTTAATTTTCTACTATAAAGCGGCTCTCCAGTGTCTTCATGTTTTACTCGCATCTGACCTTGATGGACTGAACAGAAGAAATAAACCAGAGAAGATTTCCTCGTCAAAGAAGGCGGAGCCTCAGAGCCACACCCGCCTATTATGTAATCGCCACGGACCAATGATAGTTCAGAGGTCCTGCGAAGTTCAGAAACAAACTCAAACACACTTTGCTTTGGCCTGATTTTGTCTGAAATGACGTCACAGTAAGTGTTTGTACCTTGTGCTCCTGGAGTTTCTTGCGCAGCAGTTGGTCTCTCACAGACACACATTCCTTCAGCTTCTTCAGGTCCTTGTTGGGGAAAATCTGATGAAATCAAAAGAAGCTAAATATACAGAGTGTGACATTGAAGATGATTGTAATATTGAAGTGAAAACTAAACGGACTCGTAGCCAGGGAAAGATGTCGACGAGTCCTCCTCTGGCGATTGTCTGGACGATGCCGTCGTTGTAGTCCATGACCTTCAGGAGTTCAGGGTCGTTCGGCTGGTACGAGGAACTGAACACCAGCCTGCAGATGACGTTAGTGACAGCGCGCATCAGAACTGGACTCAGATCTGAACTCTGACCCCTGCAGGACTGGAGCTCCTCACACAGACTGTCTGCGGCCTCTAGAACTAACACACACACACACACACACACACACACACACACACAGATGCAAGAGCATGTGCTTCAGTGGACACATGAAAATGACCTCTCTACAAATCACATGATCATGATGTCACTTGTTTAATTAAACCACAATCTGAACCAATCTGAAATACTTCTACTTCATTTTATGCCATAAGTTTTACATTTTAAAATTGTCAAATTCTGTCATTGTACTGCTATTGAGACGCTTGGCTTCTTTTTTAAATCACCTTTTTTCCTATCACATATTTTAGTGATAAAAGTAATTAGATCGAGTGATTAGGTGTCATCTGAAAGCTTTATTATATATATGTTAATATTATATTTTGCATTACTTTCATCACAAATAAGCACACTTATTTTATTCTCACATAACAGTTTGGTTGAAAATGTGTTTAAATATCATGAATTATAGTGTTAAAATGCAGAAAATATTAAAATTTTCTACATGCAAAATTTAATTTACGTTACAGTTTGGTTGAAAATGTGTTTAAGCGTCATGAATTATAGTCAAAATGCAAAAACCATTTGAAATCGGACATTGTGTTACCAAGGAAACGGTACTTTAAAACCTTTTAGCAGGTTCCTGCCCCTAGTGGTCGGCATCATGTTTCATACAATTACATTTATTCTAAGTATTTTATAGTCAATGTTTGTTTCTAATCTTGACAAAACATGTCGTCGGAAAGGTCTGAGTCTCTGCTATAAATGATATGGTGACAAAGATTTATTAATTTGTAACAGGAGAACACATAAAAAAAATTCAGTGGAATATGGGTGTCACCTGGTGGCTATTTTTGGTACAGCACCGAAACAAAATCTCATGGGAACTTTAATTTTTGTGATATCAATTTCAAATTTGGAGCACAACTTGGCTAGACATATGGCTTTGATTTTATATCAGTTTTACAGTAAAAATGATTTTATAAAATATAGATTTTGTATAAAATATAAAATGCTTAATACAGTACATTTGTTTTACAGTAAATTTAAAAAATACTGTAATGCAAGAGATTATTAATTCTAAAGTATTTAAACAATGTTATTCTACCTTTAATTTATGCAGATTTTTATTTTTTTTTGTTTAAGTGTGAAATTTGGACATGTTTTTCACAAGGTTCACCCGAATACAAAACTATTACTCTAAGTGTATAAACACAAAACTAAACTTTACCGATGGTCTGTAGTTTACTGGATCCCTCGCCGAACAGCGTGAACGAGGAGTGAACCAGCCGCCGATGGTTCTTCCACAGCGGACTGTAGTCGGCAAATGCGATATCCTTCCCACCCTGAGTCAACAGATCTGTGGTCACCTTGACAACCAGAGAGAGAGAGATTCAGAAGCTGCTGTTTTAAACTGACTTGAACTATTTAAAAACAAATGGTGATCAATGAAATCTGTTCTAGGGTATATCCAATAGCACGAAACTTAAGAACAGACACAGGTCATATTTCACCTTAAAGTCAAAAATATATCATATATGGCAATAATATATTTTGTACATGTATATATATGTAAATAATATATTTTGCATTACTTTCGTCACAAATAAGCAGAATTCACTTTTATTTTATTCTCACATTACATGAAAATGTGTTTAAATATCACAAATGATAGTATCAAAATGCAAAAAAAAAAAAAAAGAAAGAAAAAAGAATACAATTTTCTACATGCAAAATTTAATTTACATTACAGTTTGGTTGAAAATATAAATGTCATGAATTATAGTCAAAATGCAAAAAAAAAAAAAAAAATTGAAATGCAAAATTCTATTTTACAGTTTGGTTGAAAATGTTTTTAAATGTCATGAATTATAGAGTCAAAATGCAAAAAAATCTATATTTTCTACATGCAAAATTAAATTTATGTTACAGTTTGGTTGAAAATGTGTTTAAATGTTGTGAATATAGTGTCATAATGCCAAATATAAAAAAAAAAATTTACATGCAAAATTTAATTCACGTAACAGTTTGGTTGAAAATGTCTTTAAACATCATGAAATATAGTCAAAATGTAAAACAAATAAATAAATAAATAAATAAATAAATTCTAAATTCAAAATTTTATTTATTTTACAGTTTGGTTGAAAATGTTTTTAAATTTCATGAATTATAGTGTCAAAATGCAAAAAATCCAAATTTTCTACATGCAAATTTAATTCATGTTACAGTTTGGTTGAAAATGTGTTTAAATATTGTGTATATAGTGTCATAATGGCAAATATAAAAAACTTTTTGCATGCACAATTTAATTCACGTAACAGTTTGGTTGAAAATGTGTTTAAACATCATGAAATATAGTCAAAATGTAAAATAAATAAATAAATTCTAAATGCAAAATTTTTATTTATTTTACAGTTTGGTTGAAAATGTTTTTAAATTTCATGAATTATAGTGTCAAAATGCAAAAAAATCCATATTTTCTACATGCAAATTTAATTCATGTTACAGTTTGGTTGAAAATGTGTTTAAATATTGTGTATATAGTGCCATAACTACGGTGGCCGAGAGAGCTCAACGCGCTGCAAATAAAGAAAACATCTTCATCAGTTTGACAACACACGCGCTGCAAACTCCACAACACTTACAAAAAGAAAAACGCGCTGCAAATAAAGAAAACATCTTCATCAGTTTGACAACACACGCGCTGCAAACTCCACAACACTTACAAAAAGAAAAACGCGCTGCAAATAAAGAAAACATCTTCATCAGTTTGACAACACACGCGCTGCAAACTCCACAACACTTACAAAAAGAAAAACGCGCTGCAAATAAAGAAAACATCTTCATCAGTTTGACAACACATGCGCTGCAAACTCCACAACACTTACAAATAGTGAAACGCGCTGCAAATAAAGAAAACATCTTCATCAGTTTGACAACACATGCGCTGCAAACTCCACAACACTTACAAAAAGAAAAACGCGCTGCAAATAAAGAAAACATCTTCATCAGTTTGACAACACATGCGCTGCAAACTCCACAACACTTACAAATAGTGAAACGCGCTGCAAATAAAGAAAACATGTGGAGTTTGCAGCGCGTGTGTTGTCAAACTGATGAAGATGTTTTCTTTATTTGCAGCGCGTTTCACTATTTGTAAGTGTTGTGGAGTTTGCAGCGCGTGTGTTGTCAAACTGATGAAGATGTTTTCTTTATTTGCAGCGCGTTTGTCTATTTGTAAGTGTTGTGGAGTTTGCAGCGCATGTGTTGTCAAACTGATGAAGATGTTTTCTCATTTGCAGCGCGTTGAGCTCTCTCGGCCACCGTACATAACACCAGATATATAATTTTTTTTACATGCAACATTTTATTCATGTTGCAGTTTGGTTGAAAATGTTTTTAAATAACATGAATTATAGTGTCATAATGAAAAATACCTACATTTTTACATGCAACATTTAATTTATGTCACAGTTTTGGTGAAAATGTGTTTAAACATCACAAATGATAGCATCAAAATGCAAAAAAAAAAAAAAAAGAATACAATTTTCTACATGCAAAATTAAATTCACATTATAGTTTGATTGATTGTTCAAATGTGAAATTTTAGTGTCAAAATGCAAAATATCTAAATTTTTTACATTCAAAAGTTAATTCACATTACAGTTTGGTTGAAAATGCATTTAAATTGCATAATTATAGTGTCAAAATCCAAAAATATCTACATTTTCTACATGCAAAATGTAATTTCTTATTCTTTTGTTTTGGTTTAGGGGTGAAATAGTCTTTTTTCTGAAATTATTAATGAGATTCTCCAAGTATATGAGCACACACACACACACACTGTTCAGTATCTTCTGTCGTCCTGTACTTTACCATCTTGGGCCGTCCAGCGAACTCTCTCCCGCGCTGCAGCAGCACCTCTCGCACCAGTCCGGCCTCGCTGACCACCAGTGTGAAGTGAGGGCCGGCGTACATGCTGAACAGAGGGCCGTATCTGCCCGCCAGCTGTGTGAGGAGCAGGTGAGGCGGCAGAGACGAGCGCAGGTGCAGCAGACTCCCCAGAACCGGCACTCGCGGCAGACACGGCAACGACACGCCGCCTCGAGAAGAGCGCAGCTGTCCCAGCATGCATTTCACCAGCACCAGCAACAGCACAGCAGCGCAACAGCACAGAGTCACTGAACACATGACGGACACAAGGAGCCGAGGATCAGCGCCGGCTCATATAAGAGCTCTGATGGAGGGCGGCTCGATGGTACAACCTTGGTTTGGGGTTGGAGGTCACAGAAACCCTGAGGCTGTTTGACCAATGACAAAGCAGCTTTAGTTAATCATTCACACTGTACACTAGATTCACTTCTGATGTATATATACTGTGAAATAAATATTTGCTGCATTACAAATACTTTATAGAGCTTGAATAACATTGTGGTCTTGAAGTTTGTTTTTAAGAAGAGCCGTAACCACAAATACAATACTTTAAAATGGACCTATTATGCCCTATTTAACAAGATGTAAAATTAGTCTCTGATGTTCCCAGAGTGTGTATGTGAAGTTTTAGCTCAAAATACCTCACAGATAATTTTTTTATAGCATGTTAAAATTGCTATTTTTAGTGGTTGAGCAAAAACGAGCCGTTTCAGTGCGGTCCCTTTAAATGCAAATGAGCTGCTGCGATCGGGCTAAGAGGGCGGAGCTTCAAGAGCTGATTCTCCGGTGTCAGGATTCAGTCAGGAGGACACACTATAATGTCAGAAACTACAAATATATGCTGCATGAAGATGGAACAGGTATAGTTTAGTTAAATTACGGTTATAACTTATATTGTATTCTTGTTTTTAATCCACTATATTAGTACAGGCCTGTTGTACCATCCGAATGATGGCCAAAACCGTACCAATGAGTTTTATGACTTTTATTGTACTTCACAGAAAAGATAAAGCGTCTGTTTTCACTCTAGAAAATCACTGTAAGAGCTAAATAAAACACTGCAAGTGTGCATTAAAATATTATCTATAAACTCTCTCTCTTATCCTTGTATTATCATCAACATACACAGCGAAGAACACAGAAACACTCGTTACAACTAACAGTAAACAAATATATAAAGACCTTATGCCTTTCGGGTGGTGCTTAATAAACTTTATACCCGTTAATAAACTCCGATGAACTGTAATAAAGTGCTCTCACCTTCATTACTGCCGTATCCAGTATCACTCTGGAGACTGTAAGCTGGATCACGAACAATTTTTACTTGTATATCCTTGAGTAGCACATTTTTAGCACAGTCTCTGTTTTATATTGTCCCTTTGTATTGATATTCGTTCACAAAGCAGTTCGGTGTGAAATGATTCGCGCAGACATAAACGAATTTCGACAGAACTGAGGGATCATTTTCCTGGAAAACCAAGTTAATCCACCTCGATTTCAGCAGCTCAGATTTAGATTGTAAATGAAGAGAGTTATGTGGATGAATCCATCCAGCTGCAGAACACCTAAAACGCTTGGGAGATTCTCGTCAGTGCAGCAATGGCGGACTCACTGTGAACGCGCTCAGGGCGGGTCTATGTTCAAACTTAAGTGTCAGTCAACATTCGTGGGCGGGGCCTGTGGATTTTGTGATGTCACACTGCCAGGGATCTGGAAAAGGCTTGTTCTGAGACACTGCTTATGATTTATGGGGATTAAAAAAAAGGAGTGGGTGGATTTTTATCACTATAGGGTGGTTCTGTACACACACTGCCAACACACATTTATGTCCAAA
Organism: Chanodichthys erythropterus; assembly: GCF_024489055.1. NCBI lineage: Eukaryota > Metazoa > Chordata > Actinopteri > Cypriniformes > Xenocyprididae > Chanodichthys > Chanodichthys erythropterus. The sequence goes on from NC_090240.1 coordinate 37,542,976, forward strand.
CGTAAAAAGTTAATTTTGCATAATAGGTCCCCTTTAATAATCAATCAATATCGGGTTGCATTGGATGATTCTGTTTATTACAGTGAATATTTGGTTAAAGCCTTGTTTTTAAGCCATTATTGATAATTGTCTCTTTCTTGTCCAAAAAAGCATTACCTTCCTTCAGTCAATCCAGATGCATTTTTTTGTTTCAATATGTTTTTTTGTTTGTTTGTTTTGCATTTGACAGAATATAATGAAAAAATGTACAGAGTAAAACAAATAAATAACTAAACAAGATACAGGTTTAAATTTCATTTCATTATAAAAATAAAAATTGTAATTAATTTAATTAAATTAGTAAATATAAAGTAAAACATATATAGTAAAATAAAAAATACAAGTTTCACTATTTAATTTAATTTAAATAAATTAGTAAAAACTAATAATAAAACAAGATACAGGTTTCACAATTTAATTTAGTGAAAAAATAATAATAAATTGAGTTAATTTAATAAATATAATGCGAAATAATAAAAAAACAATCAAAATACTAGTTTCACAATTAAATTTAATTTACAAAATAAAACTTTTAATAAATTAAATTAGTAATAATAAGGTACAACTATAGACTATAACAATAAAAATGATACAGGAGTAAAAAAAATGAATAAAATTAGTAAATATAAAATAAAACTGCATAAAGTAAATAAATTAAGCTACAGGTTCAGCATTAAAAAAATAAAAATAAATGATAAAATAAAATAAAATAAAATAAAATAATTTTTTTATTTCCCCAGCAGGGGAAAAAAATAAAAAGCAAACGCACTAACCATGACTCTGGTTAACTCTTTCTCCTTCTGGTTTGAATGTATTAAACACTGATGAAGGCCTTGAGAGATCCAAGGTCTGGCGTTAGAATAAACTACAAATGTTTATTTCTCACCGTCTGTCCTTGAGTCTGTGAAAGAACTGTGAGGAAAAGACATCTATATTATTCATCATCACTAATACACACACACACACACACACACTTACATATATACACAAAACACACATACATACATAGCACACACATTCATATATGTATTCATATACATACAAACAAACACTTATATACATTCATATGTACATTATAAACATACACACATATGCAAAACTCAAATACACATTAATTTATATTCATACAAACACACACACACATAGACTGAGCAGATGTACTGACTCACTGAATAATAATTACATATATTAAAATCATAACCATGAATAAAAGCCCTTTACTGACGAATACATGATCACTGCAGCTGTCACGCTCCACTGCGATCAAACACCAAATCACCAAAATAACCTGTGGTTTAGTCAGTAATTACTGCTCATATTTAAGGGTTATTGAGTTGAACAAACATCTAAACTTCAGTGTTAAATTCGTCCTACAGACACCAAACTGAACAGAAACACACCTCAGCAGACTTTACAATACAAAAACATGCAGATCTAATCATCTCTCACTTTTATTCATCTCTCACAGGCTGATTTAGTTTCTGGCCCTCATGAAGATGCAAAGACTTGACGCAGAATTATCGTGGCTTTCAAGTCATTTGTGTCAATCTCACTTAGTCAGTCAAGGACACACACACACACACACACACACACACAAAACCACCCACATTCACAATCACACACACATGTGAAGGAATAAAAGCATGAGCTCTAAATATACCGGTGTGTGATGCTCCTGTGTGGGAGGAGTGAAGCTCGAGTCTCTTCTCTCCATCTTACACAACACACAGAAGAACAGCGGCACTGATCCAGGGTCAGCCAGCACTCCCTCCGGCTTCATCATCGCGCTCGTCTGAAACGCTCCGCATTACGGTTCAGTGTTTCTCAGCTGACCTCTGCAAACACTGGGAGAAAACACCGAAGACGTCCGAGCCGCTTCTCAGGGTCTCAGAGCACAAATCAGCCTTTAAAACTACTAGAGCAAATCTCAACTGCTTGATTTTTTTCGACGTGAAATGCAGCTATATTATCGCCCAGTTCTTTATATAAAGTCAGATTCATAACAAGGCTGTAACCATGTCTTAACAATTCAGAAACATCATTCAATCTTCATCCTTCAGTTCCTCAGCTAAAACAAAATGATACTAAAACCACCAATAGGTGTCTTAACAAGTTAGTCATTCAGTCAAACGATTCATTCAAAACAGTTGATTCCTTCAGGGACGAAGCAGAAGTGACATTAGAGCGATTCGTTCAAAAATGCGGATTCATTCAGTAACGAAACGGAGACGTGCGACGGCTCTACTGTTTAGAACTATTTTCGTTTCGAAAAACAGACAATATTGTGTCTAAAATGTAAGTCACCAAATAGCCTATTAACTTATTGTTTATTGAACTGTTGTATAAAATCAATTTCACATTTGCAAACGTGCTGATATTCAGGAAAACATCACTTTTGCCCATGAACTATATTGCTTTTAAATATTAAAAACAAGACCAAGAATTGTAGTTATGAAGTAATCAATTTAAACTATTCGCAAATAATATTTTAATTTAAAACATGCACACATTCACTTTTATTCATGCAATGTCACTTTTATGTCCAATATGTAAGAAAAGAAAAATGTTTGCATCACTAGATATTACAGTTGGCTGTTGAAAATTTCTATAAACAGTTTTGGAATATTAAATGTTTAGCTATACATCTTCACACTTGTCTTCTATGAACAGTAAGCCCCGCCCACTTTGATCTGATTGGCCATCTTAATCATTTTGATATTGACAGCGCTGATGTGGATTAGCCTAAAAATTTAACTTTCAAAAGTTTTGCCATTATAACAACATAATGTAATTGTAATGAAGTAGGACTGAGGCGGAGATCCATTTGCAAGCTTTTAATTAAAGAATAAGCGTGGTCGTACAGGCAGGCAGGGTAAATCAGGAGCAAACAGGTACAGCAGAGGGTTAGGCAGAATCGTAGTCAGGGCACAGGCAGTAGATCGAGGCAGGCGGATATGATTCACAGAACAGTATAACAGGCAAGGGTCAGGACAGGCAGCAACGGGTCAAGAACGGGTAACAGACAGGAACAGTAACAACAGGTAAACAGGGTATAAACGCTCGGAAATGACACACAAGGTAATCAAGACTTCGCAAACTGGTGGTGTGAGTGTGAGTCCTTTATAGTCCTGTTAATGTACTGCAGCTGGGTGTGGTGATTAGTGATAGTGATTGATGGAGTGAATGCAGGTGATTGGCAGAGAGGATTATGGGTAATGTAGTCCGGGAACTGACAGGAACAGACGGTGATCATAACAGTAATAGAGTGCATTAGTGCCCACCCATGTTTTCAGTGGCGTTTGTTCCGAAAACATTTTTTCCATTAATTTCTTCCATATCGATAAAAAAAAAAAAAAACGTTGTTAAAGCATTAAAAGCCATGAGGAGAATCACAACAAATTTATTGCAAAATATGCATATGCATACAAATATTTAAGTATTTTGTGAGCATAGGGAAGCCGACTTGATTACCTCATTCACGGTGCTTCATGGGAGTGGGCGGAGCTAAAGAGCTCTTTTGGCGCAGATTGCTTGTCTCGACTTTCTGATTGGTGGAACTTTCTGTACAGCATCATGTAGTTTTTCAACACAAAATCCACTTTAAACATGGTAATTTTAAAAAACAAGTTGTGAAAACTTTTGAATTTGAAGATCAAGGTAAATTGTATTTAATTTGTCTTCCGGGAAACATGCAAGTGTCTTCTGTTGTTTCCGAAGGGCAGTACTAAATGAAAAATAACATGAATTTTGTATTATCTCCCTTATTTTGTTAAAATTATTCACATTTTCACAGATTCTGCAAGTGGTTCACATACTTTTTTTTGCAACTGTATATCATCGATTTAAGAACATCATATCTCACAGTAGGGCCGTCTAAAAAGGTTTCTAAGTTAGCTATCATTAAAATTAATTTCCCTATGAAGAAAATGAATGGAGTTTTTTACTACCGCAACTAAACTGTTGCAGCAGAGAAGCTCCACACTTTATCCACACAAATGTTCTACAATTTGTTCTTTAGCTATTAAAATATTCTTCATGCTAAAAGGAAAATAAGAACTGATCATTGAAATATTCTATGGCATCGCTGTGAAATCCCCCTTTTGGAACCTTTATTTTTAAGAGTATAACATTTTAGTCTTTTCCTGCATTTTTTGTTTTTTACATGGCACATGTCTGTTGTCACTCTCAAGAGCTTCCCGCTCCTGAGCTGTGAAATCCGACACCTCCAGCTAAGCTCGTGCACGCGCTTCTGCAGCTCTCGCGGGGGCGGCCGTTTATTTTTGGCGGGAATGCCTCGCGTTTGACAGATGCCGGTACCGGGAACGGGCTGCCCCGGAGCTCTCCCACGCCTCGACGATTCAGCGCTCTGTAACGATAGAAATCTCACCAAAAAATAGATGAATCACGTGCGACAAGCTGCCTTGCAGTTATCCTTTATAGACAAAACCATGTTTGGTCTCGGTTTCCGGAATATATATGAAGAGTTTGGCTCCAAAACGCAATAACTCTATTTTGATTAAAAAGGTGTTTTCTTTACCAAGAAAATGGCAAGATGAAAACCACTATTTTCTGTTTCAAACTTTCAAATAGCATCTTTTCGTTATAAAAACATTAAAAATTCAAATCTACATTTTGATTTTAAAAAGTTTATTATAAAAACGTATGATTTTTTCCCCAAAATGCAATAAATCCATGACACTTTTTTTTTTTTCAAAATGCAATTAATGCATCAATATAAAAGTTATTTTTCAAATTGAAAATACACAACAAAGTAAGTTGATTCACATATATGACAGAGTCTAAACTTTGCCAATACTTATCTTATATACAGGTATTTGACTTAAAATACATTCAGTCGTTGAAATTAATTCAACGGGTCATCTTATTAATGTTATGAATTATTTGTCATTACCGATTAAAGAGTATCTGGCGCCACCGCACGGTTAAATAAACACATTTGCCGAGTACATTGGTATTAAAAAGGGCTTTTTAAAAAACCTTCAATGTTTACAGTGCGTGAATGGTGCGCTGTGATTGGTTGAGCGGATATAACGCGTTCTGCAGAAAAAGGAAACTGACGTTTGTTGCGTTTTGGAAAGAAAGGGAGAAAACATGACAGAATAACACGACGGATATCGCATTTTGCGCAAAATTAATTAATGGCTTTTCAATACCAACCAGATACAATACTGATTTTGGCAGAAACTAATTTTTTTTTTGAAAATGGCATTTATCGCGTTTTGGAACCAAACTCTTCATATTATATATATATATATATATATATATATATATATATAAAATACACCATTATTTTTCCACTCTTATCTCCCCTTGCTGTGTACAGCTTATATAGGCTAGGCTACCTACATGTCATCAAAATGGCGGTTCAAATTGGCGGTTCAAAAGTTTTTAGATAAAGTCTTGACACTTAAGGTGTAGCCTACTGCAAAAAAACTTATTCTTGGTCAGTATCATTATAATTTTCCACCTACACTCTAAAAACTGCTGGGTTAAATATGGACAAAACCAAGAATTGGGTTGTTTTTACCCAGCCATTTTTTTCAACCAATTTTGGATTTATTTTTTTAGCCAGCAATATATTAATAGTAAAAGGCATGTTTTTGCTCACCCCCAAACAGGGGCAAATTTGTGGGGTATTTTAAGCTGAAACTTGACCATACCAGAGACTTATATTACATCATGTGAAAGAGGGCATAATATGTGCCCTTTAACCCAACCTGCTGGGTTTGTCCATATTTTACCCAGCTTGGGTTTTTTTAATCCAGCATTTTTTAGAGTGCACCTTACAAAACGTACAGCTTATATAGGCTACCACATGATGCATGTTAGGCCTATCATCAAAATGGCTGTTCAAAATGGCCGTTTTACTTAAAGTCTTGACATTTAAGGTGTACTGCAAAAAAAAACAAAAAAAAAAAACGTAGGCCTATTCTTGGTCAGTATCTTTATCATTTTTCCCACTTGTTTCAGCACCTTGAATCGATCTGTTTCTTATTTCTCAGCTTTGTTGCATTCATATTAGAATGAAACGGGCATCGAAAACTCCACCTGCGTCTCACCATCTAATAAATGAAATCTCCACGGGTGCTGAAGGCTGTTATCAAAGGGCGCCAAAGCAACTTTATGACTCATATTTGAAAGCATGGTCGCAGATGCAGCTGCAGTCCACGGATCATTAGCTGCTCTGGAGAAATGAAGCGTTACATAACACACGATAAAATGAGGCGAACTCAACGATTCAGCAGAGATGTTAATCTCAGTATACGCTTTTACCGTTTGAATACATGCAGTGTTTATGTAACGCGCACTCGTACTGGCGACATGAACGCGCACAAACATAATAAAGCACATATTTTGACCGTTCAGATGGCATGCTCGTACACAGGAAAGCGTGAGCGCGCATAACTGTCGCTGTCCGCGGTGCTGAAGGCTGATCTGGAATCAGTTTCCCGTAACAAAACATCAGCCCGCGCCATTAGGAAAATTGATGCAGATCAGCAGTCACGAGCATTGCGACAGATATTTGACATTTCCCGTGTTACAAATCACTCTGAATAACTGTTAATGTCTCGGTGTTTTCATTGTTACTGTCTCATCTAATCGACAGATAACCTGTCAAAAGTCACTCTTTCAGTTCCATTGCGAACATAATGGCCGCCTGTCATTCACAAACGCGCCTCATTTTTCCGCAATGGTCTTCAGGAAAGTCGCCGCTACGTCACGCCCCTGTGCCCATTTTCGGAGGGGAACCCCGTCACATCCTCTGCCCATATTTGGGCAGGAGCCGTCCAAAGTCTGTACACGGCGGGGAATCCTCCTGCCGACGTAGATGAGCTGTGGGCGGAGCCTCGGCTGAGCCGAACAGTATAAAAGGGGGACGAGGAATTCCGGTAAAACAAATCGACGGAGACCAGAACCTGAAGGAAGCCAAACGAGCTCTCACTGGAACGAGAAAAAGGGAATCCCAAAGCATTACCTTTGGAAATATTTCCCACGACATTCCTTGTGGATTTTTTGCTCCTTATTCAAATCGACATTATGCTGAACACCGTGGACTTCAGCGCTCTGGATCTGCTTTGCGCTCAAGCGTTTCCTCTGGAGGAACAATCAGAATCCCCTCAGAATCAACCTGATGCTGGTGAGTACATGTTAGCATTTAATATGATTTTGACTTGATAAAGATGCCATGCACAAAATATAAACACATATTCTGGAATTTAAGAATCAACCTTAAAAATAAAGGTTCTTTATTGGCATCCAATGAAGAGCTTTGGAATCTTTCCATTCCACAACAGGTTCTGAAATGGTTATTTGAAGAACTGATTGGGTTCTCTGGGGAATCAAAATGGGTATTTTATTGCATCATTGCAAAAACGCTCTTGTGGAACCTTTATTTTTAATGTAAAATGGCATGCAATGCACAAAATATAAACGGAATTGAAGAATCAATCATTAGAAATCATTAGTTTGGATCATGTGCTGCTGCAGTGAGTCAACATTATGTAACGCACCCTCTCCTCTTTCTCTCGCAGCTTTCGGTCTGTTGAAGCCCAAAGCGGAGCCGCTGGACGCTGGTTTTCCCGACTGCTCCAGCGACGGGTTCCCACCGTCTCCCCTGACCTACACCGGCAGCTTCTACACGGAATCCGGGCCGTGCAGCGCGGACGCGCTTCTCAACATCCTCACGGAGATCGTCGGCATCTCCGCGGCTCCCGAAAACTTGTCTCGCGGAAACGCGCTGTCACGGCAGGAGTCGCTGTTATCCACAGGGAGCTCGCTGGGATCGCCGGAATCGCTCTGCAACGACTCGTCGGATGAGTTCACGGACGCGAGCGCGCAACAGTTCTCCTACCCTGCGATTAAGAGCGAGTTTGGCAGCAGCAGCTGCAACGGCGGTGATCTTTTCGATGGCTTCTGCACTACTTCTCACGAGCCTTCAGACTTGGATGACATCATTGACTTGCTGTCTCCGCTTGGTCCAGAGACTGACTCGGTTTTGGACACGTGGATCAAGCAAGAGCCCTTGGAGCAAGCGAACTTCCAGATTCCAGCTTCCCATGAAAACAACCTCTACAGAAACATTGCGTTCCCCGGATTCCCCTGCGCAACGACCGCGCTCGCCGACGCGCTGGACTCGCTCCTCTCCACCAACAACACGGTCACTCAAAGAAGCAAACCACGCGCCAGGAAGGGCGAGAAGCCCTTCTCCTGCCCGGTTGAGAACTGCGAGCGCCGCTTCTCGCGCTCCGATGAGCTCAACCGCCACGTGCGCATCCACACCGGCCACAAGCCCTTCCAGTGCCGCGTGTGCCTGCGCTGCTTCAGCCGCAGCGACCATCTCACCACTCACATGCGTACGCACACCGGCGAGAAGCCGTTCTCCTGTGACGTGTGCGGGCGACGCTTCGCGCGCAGCGACGAGAGAAAGCGGCACGGTCGCGTGCACATCAAACAGCGCGAGAGGATGCAGCAGAAGACGGAGCTCCTCGCCGCGTGCGCGTTTGAACTCCAGTGCGCGTGAGTGCTCTATAGTTCTGCCAATTCTTGGGAAGTTTATGGCTTGTTCAACGCAAGAGCAGCTCAGCGCTCCGCAAACTAGAGGAGGAAGCGAGCACCACACGTGACGTGTTGATGTGCGCGCTTGGCATGCGGCTGAAAGCTTGTAAAAACTCTCATTTATCGTCTGCAAAGCCAGGCACGTTTCCGGTGGACAGCCGGTTTAACTGTCTAAAGTCGCAGAGCGCAACGAAAAAGTCAGAGAACGCCGATGAACCTCAGATGTTGTGTATGAAGTACTCTGCATGTCTTGATGTGAACGCGCACTTGTTTTACACTGCTGGCATGCATCACGTGATGTCCTCTTGAACTTGTTGTATTTTGATACATCACTTTATAAAGCACACGAGAAAAGCTCTATATATTTGTATGTTATTGATTGTAATTTTGTATCGTCGATTTTCAAGGGAGTATAAGAGAAATCTATCTTATAGGTTTTCATAAGTGATTGTATTCCACTTTCAACAGTAGAATGTGTTCGGTTGGTTCTTGGGAACCTGATATGCTACAGAGTATTAAAACTTCAACATCGTAGTTGAGTTGCAGTAGCACACTTAGATGTGCAGAATCACTTCCGGTTTCTTCTGGAATAGCTGAGGTCGTATCGATATTGTTGTCTATTTGCCTTTGGAAACTGTTCTTGTGCAATGAAACGCTGTTAAAACGCCTTGTGAATATTTGAGGCTACTGAATGTTTCAAATAAAACTTTATTTATTGACATTATACTCTGAGTCTTTAATGGTTGTGTTTATGGTGATATCTCAACTAAAACTACACACACATCAGCAGGTCTATAGGTCCAAACACATACTTATTATTTATTAGTGCTACTTTACACACTAACCAAAAGGAAACATCTTAATTAATCAAGTGAAAAATAAATGATCTAATATTGCCGAATCAACCTAAATACATTAAAATTATAAAATACATCATAATTATAAAACACAAAATTATGAAAAGTTGTCATAATTACTGTAAAAATTATGTTTTTTTTTATATTGTACTTTTCCTATATTGTAGTGATTAATCAGATCATATAATTCAAATTTCATCATTACTGTAAAAATATTAAAAAGTCAATTGTTTTTATATTTGTATTTATTGCACTATATTCACAATTCATACAGGCAATAAAATAAAAAAAGAAAATAAAAATACATGAATAAATAGCTGTCATAACACTGTAAATTGTGAAAAAAATATTTTTATATTGTAGTGATAATCAGATTCAAATTTCACAAAGACAATTAAACAAATTAATTAAGTTCATAATTTTTACTGTAAAAATATTGAAAAAATAAATTATTTTATATTGTAGCCTACTGTTCCTATATTTGAGCAATTGAACAAATCATTGGATTCAAATTTCATACATGACAAATAAAAGAAAAATAAAAGTAAAAACAAATGAATAAATAGAGTTGTCATAACTATTTATAAAATAAAAATATTTGTATATTTCACTTTTCCTATATTGTAGTGATTAATCAGATAAAATTTCATACAGACAAATAAATAAATTTAAAGTTCGTCATTTCACTGTGAAAAACTTGTTTTTATATTGTAATTTTCCTATTGGTCGTTTTCACCTTCACTTCATCTCGATCCAGCGCCATCTACTGGTGTCCAATGAAACACCGCATATCTTACAGAGACACAAATTCTTAAACGACACAAAAACTTCTTATAGGAGCCCAAAGATAATATATTCACCTTTATTTTGACATATTTAACGTACTACATAGACTGAATTATCGACACTGCGTATTTCAATCAAACCTCCTCGTTCCAGGTTCAGACTTTCAGCACCACGAGTCATGTGGACAGCGCCGCTCGCGCACAGCAGCCACGGCGGCGCGTGCCCGACACAGATGCATTTTTCTTTTCTCTGTTTTTTTTTTTTTTTTTAACTCTCCTCCAGTAGTCCGTTTGACGTCAGGGGCGACCGGAGCGGCTGCTCGTGCATGGACGGGCTCGATGAGTTTCGCGGGTCTGTGGAAGACAAGAGTCCAGACAGAGTGAAGGCGAGGGACGCGTCCGATGTCTCGGAACCAGCAGAACTGGTGGGTTTTACTGACAGACGGGATCGGTGAGCATGAAAACTCACAGCGATACTGACATGATTAACACTGCACAATCATTTGAGTAACAGGATGAGCTCGCGCTGCATGCTTATGGATGATGCACGTGCAGTTATTGGGCTGGGTCGCGTGCATGATGCAAACACATCAGACAGATTCCGATACAAGACGAGCTGATGTAGATATGATGAACATGAGCAATTGATTCACCTTCTATTCGTGTAGATGTTTCCTTAAATTATAATATAAATGAACCTTAAATGCGAAATAAATCTGCTCTTTCAGCAGGAGACTGTGCATTTTTATGATCGATGTGCACATGAATATTTCTAGACTGTATTTCATCATTACGGTGTTAATGGAGCTTGACTCGGACAGCTTTTGTCTTCATCATATTCATGCGTAAATAACGCGGAGCGCGCGCACAGGGTCATGCATGAATTCCGACACGTCACTTAGAATCTTTCACACACACACACACACACGCGCGCGCACACAGTTCACTTCATGTGTGTGAATCTGAACCGCTTGAACTTGTGTTGAATATAGAATTTGCTTTGGAATGGTATTCCTTTGAATGGCAATGTTTATTGAATACATTAGAGCATTCTGGGAATAAAGTGTTACACACACACACACACACACAGTTAATGGATAGATGGAGAGACAATTACTGTAAACCTGATATCCTAGTAGACACATAAATTAGATAAATATATAAAGTAAAGAACAAGCATGAAAGAGAGGGTGATGCAAGACATTGAAATATAGTTGGCAATGTTGCTATAGAGTGTGCATAATTTATTTAAACAAGTGTGAGACATACCTTGAACAAATACAAACCCTAAAACAAGACAAGGGTACCAGTGGCCATCCAGGGACTCTAAACATGATCAAAGGAGAAAGTGTGAATGTAACATGTTTGTAACAAGTGTAGATGTAACATGAGTGTAACAAGTGTAGATGTAACATAAGTGTGTAACAAGTGTAGCTGTAACATGAGTGTAACAAATGTAGATGTAACTTGAGTGTAACAAGTGTAGATGTAACATGAGTGTAATAAGTGTAGATGTAACATAAGTGTAACAAGTGTAGATGTAGCATAAGTGTAACAAGTGTAGATGTAACAAGAGTGTAACAAGTGTAGATGTAACTTGAGTGTAACAAGTGTAGATGTAGCATAAGTGTAACAAGTGTAGATGTAACATGAGTGTAACAAGTGTAGATGTAGCATAAGTGTAACAAGTGTAGATGTAACATGAGTGTAACAAGTGTAGATGTAACTTGAGTGAAACAAGTGTAGATGTACAGTAACATGAGTGTAACAAGTGTAGATGTAACATGAGTGTATCAAACATAGATGTAACTTGAGTGTAACAAGTGTAGATGTAACGAGTGTAACGAGTGTAGATGTAACATGAGCGTAACAAGTGTAGATGTAACAAGTGTAACAAGTGTAGATGTAACATGAGTGTAACAAGTGTAGATGTAACGAGTGTAACGAGTGTAGATGTAACGAGTGTAACGAGTGTAGATGTAACATGAGTGTAACAAGTGTAGATGTAACATGAGTGTAACAAGTGTAGATGTAACGAGTGTAACGAGTGTAGATGTAACATGAGTGTAACAAGTGTAGATGTAACATGAGTGTAACAAGTGTAGATGTAACTTGAGTGTAACAAGTGTAGATGTAACATGAGTGTAACAAGTGTAGATGTAACATGAGTGTAACAAGTGTAGATGTAACGAGTGTAACAAGTGTAGATGTAACATGAGTGTAACAAGTGTAGATGTAACGAGTGTAACAAGTGTAGATGTAACATGAGTGTAACAAGTGTAGATGTAACGAGTGTAACAAGTGTAGATGTAACATGAGTGTAACAAGTGTAGATGTAACGAGTGTAACAAGTGTAGATGTAACGAGTGTAACGAGTGTAGATGTAACATGAGTGTAACAAGTGTAGATGTAACGAGTGTAACGAGTGTAGATGTAACATGAGTATAACAAATGTAGATGTAACGAGTGTAACGAGTGTAGATGTAACATGAGTGTAACAAGTGTAGATGTAACGAGTGTAACGAGTGTAGATGTAACATGAGTGTAACAAGTGTAGATGTAACGAGTGTAACAAGTGTAGATGTAACGAGTGTAACGAGTGTAGATGTAACATGAGTGTAACAAGTGTAGATGTAACGAGTGTAACGAGTGTAGATGTAACGAGTGTAACAAGTGTAGATGTAACATGAGTGTAACAAGTGTAGATGTAACGAGTGTAACGAGTGTAGATGTAACATGAGTGTAACAAGTGTAGATGTAACATGAGTGTAACAAATGTAGATGTAACAAGTGTAACTAAGATGGATGAGTCTAGATGTTTTTGTAAAGGGTAAACAATGACAGAATTATCAACTGAAAGCACAGACCTTCAATATTACTAGATGAGGTTCACACTAAAATGATAAAAAACAAACAAGCCCTGTGAGTACATACAGTTACACAATATGAGAAACAATAGTAAAAGACAGAATGAACCCTGGCTGGATGCATTAAAATACACAAGACACAGAAATGGCACACTTTACCTTTGTATTCATATCTGTAATAAACAGAAACATATTGACAATTAAGAAGCACTTTAAACTGCAACAAATCATGTTTTGCCATGGAAACTAGAGTATTTATAATTGATTGGATGATACTAAAGTTACAGACGTGTTGTTTTTGTGTTCCTTTATTCTTTTGCAGGTGCAATAAGTCTGCATGAGCCTTTTTGGACTGAAATGCTTCTGAAAAAACACTCTGGATCAGTTCTGAAATGCCCCTGAAAAACTAATGAATGGCTAATGAAATTGTTTTAAGAATGCTACTGAAACAAACAGTCCTGAAAAGCTATTGAAACATTGCTGAAGCATTTCCGAAACTAACGTTAGTGAAAAGATTTAGAAACACTACTGAAATGATTCAGAAACAATTCTGAAATGCAACTGAAATGCTATTGAAACATTACTGAAACACTACTGAAATTAATGCTACTGCAACAATTCGGAAACGCTACTAAAACGTTTTGGAAAAGATTCTAAAATGTTATTGAAACTGCTGAAAAACTACTGAAACTAACAGTACTGCAATTATTCAGAAACACAAATGAAACATTACTGAAAAACGTCCTGAAATACTATTGAAACATTACTGAAACACTACTGAAACTAATGCTACTGAAAAGATTCAGAAACTGTACTGAACTGATTAGGAAACTCTACTGAAACTATTTGCAAATATAACTGAAACATTACTGAAAAAAACATCCCAAAACACGACTGAAACACTGCTGAAACGATTCAGAAACACTACTGAAACATTACTGAAAGAATACTGAAACGATTTGGAAATGCTACTGAAATTATTTGGAAACTACTGAAATGATCAAAAAATGCTACTGAAACAATACTAAAAAAAAAACTAAAACGCAGCTGAAACCGCAAACATCCTGAAAAGCTTTTGAAACACTACTGAAACAAATTCTCCTAAAATGATTTGGAAACTCTACTGAAACATTAATGAAACAGAAATGCTCCATGAATGAACTCACCATGAGACTCTGGAGTTGTTCTCCGAGCGTTTGAGCACATCGTTGCAGTATGTCGACCAGCACTGGGCTGCAGTTGTGCTGCCCGACCTGTGGAGAGGCGTGTGGGTTTGGAGACCACCTGTCCAGCGTCCGCTCCTGCCAGAAACTCTGTCTGAAGCCAAGACGAAGCTCTGAGGGGGGACTGATGTCCCTGTATGCCCAGCGAGAGATCGATATCGCTCATCCACTGCGCCTGGAACTCCTCGATGCCATGAGTTTGTCGACCCGAAAGATCCTCATCCAGAGGGACTCGCCCTCCTCAGTGCTGGCGGTTGCCTTGACCTCCAGGGCCGCAGAGGCGGAGGCAGACGCCGGGCATGCTGTGGCCCAGTTGGGTGTTCCGTGGCTGGGCAGGTTGGCGCTGGAGGCCCGGCTTCAGCAGCTGGCTCTGGAGGTGCAGGAGCGTGTGACGCTCAAACTGGAGGCTCTGCAGGATGAGGTGAAGAGGAGGAGCGTGGAGGTGAGCAGAGCCAGGAGAGAGAGCGAGCGGATGCACAGAGAGAAGCGCGAGGCAGAGGAGAGAGCGGCTAAACTGGAGCGTCAGGTGGACATTTCCGTGGAGATGCTGGCCAGCCTCAGATACGAGCTGAGAGAGAGAGACGAGCAACTCCGACGCAAACAACAGTGAGTGTTTAGATCAGGGATGCAATTTCAGTAAACAAAAATGGTCGTCCGAAACTGCAAAAATTAATCTTCATGTTTTAGGGAAGTGTGTGACCTGGACAGGTTTGTGCGGGACACAGCGTTCCAGGAAGCGAGCGCAAAGATCCGCCTGCAGCACTTCATTGAGGACCTGCTGGAGAGAGCGGAGCGGGCCGAGACGCAGCTGCAGAACATCCACGATGATGTCAGTTCCTCTCACAGATACCTGGCAGGAAGCAGAGCTACAGGGTACCAGGTACAGGTGTGCACAAAACAGCAGAACATTAGTGCTGTGAATCTGCACACCTGCAAATCAACTCAAATTTATCAGAATGTGTTTGTGTTTGATTGTGTTTCTCTCAGAGGAGTTACAGCGTGTCGGGGTCGACCAGGAGATCCTCTCGTCTGTCTGAACAATACTACAGGTGCATTGCTTATCTATAGTACAACATTTATTGGAACTAAACCTCAAAAACAACTCAATAATTGTCAACCTATAAGAGTTGTATATATAAGGCCAGTAACTTTCGCTTTAAAGGATTAGTTCATCCAAAAATGATTAAATGAAGATCTTTTTGATCTAAGAGCTTACTGTCCCTCCATTGACAGCTTTGCAACTACCACTTTCAATCCCCAGGAAGGTAGTAAAGACATCATTAAAGTAATCCATGTGACTCCAGTGGTTTAACTTTAGTTTTATAAAGCGACTCGAGTGCTTTGTTTGCACACAAAAAACAATTTACCACAAAATATTCATCTCTGACACACATTCACATAACAACGTCTAATCTCACGTCAATACAACACGCATGAATCGCGGTGCTCTCGTGAACGTGCGTTGGAGATTAATTTGAATGAGTTAAAAAAATCGGATTGAGTGAATAATTCAATGACTCACTCATAAAGACTTCACTTGTTCCATTACTGGATGAATCAGCGCTTTTGAACAAATCTCTTGTATTAATTATTCAATGACAATTACATGTTTTTAACAGTCACTTGTTGCCACCTACTGGTGTAACCATGTAATGAAACAATCTTTATTTGAAGCGTCAAGTCACTTACAAAAGGTGATTTACTCTATTTTGATCACTTCCATAGACATCACTGTTTATAGCCGAACTATAAACATTTATCCCAGTACTTCTGTGATCATATGAATTATTATAAAACAGAAATAATGATACTGTGTGGTTGAAAAGACTGTTTGTGAAGCTGTTTCATACCTATACATGACAACTGCTCTCTCTGGCTCAGAACGCAGATCTAAATGTTCGCTGTGTGATTTTGTCAAAGGTTTCGAGTCGCAATCTTTTAATGATTAATCAAGCAGTTATATGTGAAGGAAATGATGCATCTCTACAGGTATGACCGGAGGCAGCGGACGCTGTCGGTGGGTTCGGGCGGTTGCGAGGGTCACTGGGACGGACGGCAGTATCTGTGTGGAGGTGTCGAGGGTCCCGACAGCGGCTCTGACTCGCCCTGGCTGATCCGACACACTCACACCGACGCCGATTCGGACAACTGGTCCCTTTACACCGCAGAATCACAGGACAACACACAACAACGCACGGGCTACAGGACCTACAGCCGCACGGGTAGAGCCATACATACACACTTCTAAAGAAGTATATTACTTGAGCTGAATAGTTGATTATTGTGATTATTAATTATTCAAATACCTTTTTACATTTCCTGGAGCGAACATAAAACAGATGTTCCCCATTCAAAACTCACTGCCACAATTCCATGTTGTTGCTGTGTGGTTGCTAGGCAACTCTGGATGGTTTCAGGTGGTTGGTAGGTCATGTGATGTCTGATATGTCAGTGTGGCGTGTTGACATGTTGTATGTTGTTCTCATCAGGTCAGGATCTGTCGGGGCTTCACTGGTGTGTGAA
>NC_090240.1:37572346-37602346 GCF_024489055.1 Chanodichthys erythropterus
ATAGTGCTTACCTCTATTACACTCACCCTGCTGAACCTCACTCCCATCCGGGTCACGCTAAAGTCACCATCTCTGGCATGGGAGGAGGGCGCTGTAACAAGGACACTAAAGACTGCAGTCTCTAGCATCAGTCGCTAGTGCTTGCCTCCAGTACACTCACCCACTGAACCTGAGCGGGATTCAAAACAGAGTCTCCGGCATGGGAGGCGGGTGCACTAACAAGGACGCCAGTCTCTAGTGCTTGCCTCCATTACACTCACCACCCCTAAACCTCACTCCCATCAGGGTCACGGCACCAAATGTAACCAGTCCTACTCGACCCCCTCCGAGCGGGATTCAAACTGGCGTCTGTGTCATAGCGTCAGTCACTAGTGCTTGCTTCCATTACACTCCCATCCGCGACATGCTTAAGTCCTACTCGACCCGCTCCAAGCGAGATTTGAACTGGAGTCTCCAGCATCGGAGGTGGGTGTGCTAACAAGAATGCTAAAGTCTGTAATCTCTAGTGCAGGGATGGACAACTCCGGTCCTGGAGGGCCAGTGTCCAGCAGAGTTTAACTCCAACCCTAATCAAACACACCTGAACCAGCTAATCAAGGTCTTTAGGATTAGTAGAAAGTTATAGGCAAGTCAGTTTTTATCAGGGATGGAGATAAACTCTGCAGGACACTGGCCCTCCAGGACCGGAGTTGTCCATCCCTGCTCTAGTGCATTCCTCTGTTACACCCCTCCACCCCCCAACAAACCTCACTCCCATCCAGGTCATGGGGCCCAAATGTAACCAGTCCTACTCGACCCACTCTGAGTGGGATTCAAACTGGCGTCTGTGTCATAGCCTCAGTCACTAGTGCTTGCTTCCGTTACACTCACCCCCCTAAACCTCACTTCCATCAGGGTCACGGCACCAAATGTAACCAGTCCTACTTGACACGCCCCGAGCAGGATTTGAACTGGCATTTGCGGCATAGCGTCAGTCGCTGGTGCTTGCTTCCTTTAAACTCACTCCCTAAAACTCACTCCCATCCAGGACACGCTGAAGTCCTACTTGACCCGCTCCAAATGAGTTTTGATCCGGCGTCTCCAGCATTGGAGGTGGGTGTGCTAACAAGAACGCTAAAGACTGCAATCTCTAGTGCAGGGGTGTCCAAACTTAGTCCTGGAGGGCCACTGTCCTGCAGAGTTTAGCTCCAACTTACCTCAACACACCTGCCTGAAAGTTTCTAGTATGCCTAATTAGACCTTGATTAGCTGGTTCAGGTGTGTTTAATTGGGGTTGGAGCTAAACTCTGCAGGACAGTGACCCTCCTAGACCGAGTTTTACACCCCCCCAAAACCTCACTCCCATCAGGGTCACAGCCCCAAATTTGTTGGTCCTACTCGACCCGCTCCGGGCGGGATTCAGAATGGCGTCTGCGGCAAAACATCAGTCACTTGTGCTTGCTTTCGTTACACTCACTCCCATCTGGGTCACAGCCCCAAATGTAACCAGTCCTACTCGACCCACTCCAAGTGGGATTTGAACCACTGTCTCTGTCATGGAAGGTGGACACTCTAACAAGGACACGAAAGACTGCAGTCTCTAGCATCAGTCACTAGTGCTTGCCTACATTACACTCACCCCCCTAAAACTCACTCCCATCCGGGTCATGGGCCAAAATGTAACTGGTCCTACTCGACCCACTCTGAGCGGGATTCAAACCGGCATCTGCGGCATAGCATAAGTCACTAGTGCTTGCTTCCATTACACTCACCCCCCGTAAACTTCACTCCCATCTGGGTCACAGCCCCAAATATAACCGGTCCTACTCGACCCACTCCGAGCGGGATTTGAACCACTGTCTCTGTCATGGAAGGTGGACACTCTAACAAGGACATGAAAGACCGCAGTCTCTAGCATCATTCGCTAGTGCTTGCCTACATTACACTCACCCCCCCAAAACCTCACTCCCATCTGGGTCACAGCTCTACTTTCTGGGTCCCGTCCTACTCAACCCACTCTGAGCGAGATTTGAACTGACATCTGAGGCATAGTGTCAGTCGCTAGTGTTTGCTTCCATTACACTCACATCCCAAAACCCACAAAGGACTGCAGTCGCTAGCATCTGTGCGCCTCATGAGGCTAGGGGAGTGAGGTTTACACACACAGCTCGTACTAGCTTGCCTCTGTTACACCTTCATTAATTAGGCCACAGGCCTCCTTCATGGGTTGAATGAGGAATATCCATTCCTGACATAGGGCTGGAGATTGTAAACCTTCCACTGCCATGCCAAAAAAGCTCTTCAGTGGGATTCAGGAAGGGAGAGTATGGTGTGAGGTATTGGAGGACTCGATTCTGCGTGATTGCAGAAAATTATCAGTAAATTATGGAGTGCAGCAAGGGTCTGTGTTAGGCCCTCTGCTATTTTCAATATACATGCTGCCTCTTGGTAATATTATTAGAAAACATGGAATAAGTTACCACTGTTATGCAGATGATACTCAGTTATATATTTCCATCATATTTACAACCAAGTTATCCAAAATGTTATGAACAGCAGCTAAGATAATTATTTTCCATTTGCTTTCTGTCTCTATCTCGGGATGACTCCAACTCCTGCGAGGACTTCAGATGACGCAAACTCTCAAACCTCTGCCAAATTTTCTAATCATTATGATCACAACTTGTTATAATTGCTTTGTTTCTGCCTGAATTAATGCATGATGTTAGCTAACTGCATGATTTGTATTATCTTAGAACTGCATATTTTTGACATATGGACATTACTGTGACACAGTCACCTCTGATAACAGATTACTCTAAATTGTAATGTAAAATGTGCTTAAAGTTGTGCCGAAAAGTGTAAACAACATTAGGCTGCCCTCTGGTGGAAGCAGTGTAACTCCAGTGTACTGGACAGATTGTAAAAACAGACATTCTCTCTGATGCAATCTTGCAGTTTATTTGTGACTCAAATAAGAAGATAAAAATTAATGTCTACTTTCATGTTTTAAAAACAGAAATGTGAAACATCACATTTTATCACCACTTTTACTGTCTGTCAGACGGCATTAAGACCGCGCGGAAGAGTCTGAGGCGCGCGCCACATCCGCGATCGCTCACCTGCAGCGGGGTGTCGCGCGCTGAGGTGGAGGAAAGGGCTGCGCGCTCCCGTCTACGGCCATGCTGCCCGGTTACAGCGCGGCGCGCGCCTAAAAACCGCACACACCGCTCTCGTTTTAGGGCGGATCGGGTTTTTTTTTAAACACAGTCTCAATGGAATTACGCGTTTGACCAGGATTTTCCTGTTTATCCAGGTTTTTGGGTTGCACCCAGATAATAACAGCTGGCGTCCGAACTGAGTGACGCTGTCATTTATTTCCCAGCCGAATCGTCTGGAATATTTCCCATCATCTATTCGAATGGCCGCGAGCGGTTGAACGCGGAAAAAAACGCCGGGCGCAGCGCTGCTTTTGTGTTCATGTAAATGATGCTGTCTGCGCGCGCCGTGCGCCCGGTAAACGCGCAGCGGGGAGAGCGGCGTGTCCGCTCGGGCTGATCACAATAGCGGACTTTAACGATAAAAGCGGAGGATAAAAACGGAACCTTTGCGAAGTCGGTTAAAGGGAAGGGAAAAAACATGTCTCTCAGCAGGAGCATCGAGCTCGAGCACTTTGATGAACGGGACAAAGCGCACCGCTCCAAACGCGCGGCGGGTTCGGGCGGCTCGGGCTCCCAGCAGGGCTCCCGGGCGAGCAGTCTGGTACCGAGTCCCGCGCACAGCGCCAACTGCAGCTTCTACCGGACGCGCACGCTCCAGGCGCTCAGCTCCGAGAAGCGAGCCAAGAAGGTTCGGTTCTATCGGAACGGCGACCGGTATTTCAAGGGACTGGTGTACGCGGTGTCCAACGACCGCTTCAGGTCACTGGACGCGCTGCTGGCCGAACTGACCCGCGCGCTCACGGACAACCTGCACCTGCCGCAAGGTGTGCGCAACATCTACAGCGTGGACGGCACGAAGAAGATCGCGAGCCTGGAGGAGCTCGTGGAAGGTCAGACATTCATGGAAATATTAGTGTATAGGTCACGAAGGGTCAGTCTGAGTTATTATGACCATATAAGGGCTGAAAGATTGCAGGTTCGAACCTCTTAATGGTCAATATAGGCACAAGGTTCTTCATTTGTCACATATATAATAAAAAACTTGTATATTTTATATACAATATATATATAAAATATATATAAAATATAACTTTTATAATGTATGTATAATTAATTGTGTGTAATGTGTATATAAGTGTATATTATATATTTGAAATATTAATTAATTAATATATATATATATATATATATATATATATATATATATATATATACAAATGTTCATTTGTCACATATATAATAAAAACGTGTAGTTTTATATCTATGTATATATATTTATATTATATATTATTATAATATATTTATATTATATATTTTTTATATTTGTAATATAATTATATATACATTATATAGAATATAAAATATATAATGTATGTATAATTTATTAAAATATATTACATATATAATATATACGATATATTATTTGTAATGTGTATATATATATATATATATATATATATATATATATATATATATATATATATATATGTGTGTGTATTATATATACATTTAACATATTTTGAATATATTATTTATATATACACTATATAAGCACATTATGTATATATATATATGTTACATACATAATAAAACTGTGTAGTGAAATGTTGAAATATATATACGTATACGTAATATCGTATATATCTATATGTTATGCTTATATTATATATATATATATATACTGTGTAAAATAGATTTTTCTTTTTAATAATTAATAATATTATATAATTATTTATTATTATTTTATGTATTGTAATATGTTTTAACATATCTTTCCTGCAAATTACTGTAAATTAATGCATGCAAAACTGAAATCACATTGATTGCAATAATGAGAATTGTCATGGAAATGATGTCACAGTTCATCTTAATGGCACTTAAACAGACACATTTCTTATGCAAACCCAATATAGTATATATTTTTGTGAGTATTTTCTCATGAGCGCTTCTGTTAATCAGCTGAATGACTGAAGCTGAAGCTGAGAGTGAATGTAAGTGACTTCAGATCACTCAACGTCACAGTCGCTGTGCTTCAGTCTGATTGATCCGTCTTTAGAGAGAGTCGAGTTCATCCCAACACAGCCTCCATTACAGCCGCACACGATCAATACCATCAACCTTTACAGCTTGTGCTCACTTAACGGCGGTTAACGCAGGACATTTGCATGAGCTGCTGATGTCGTTCACTCTGATAGACGTGCGTTAGCGAGCTCATTCAAATCTGGTGTCAGTTCAGGACCAGCAGCTTTATGTCTCTATTGAAGCAGTTGTTGGGCTTTTCAGAGATGTTTCTGTATTCAGTGCTGATAGGGTCCAAGTCTCACTATTAACGACTTTTCCGTCAACAAATTCCTAGTTACTGTTTATTAATAGTTAGTAAGGATAATGGGGTAGGATTATGGGATGTAGAATATGGTCATGCATTAATATCTGCTTCATAAGTACTAATAATCAGTCAATATCCTAGTAATATTCTGCTAATAAGCAACTAGTTAATTAGTGAGAATTGAACCCTAAACTAAAGTGTGACCAGATGTTTCTCCTGTTGTAATCAGCATGTATCAGTATATCATGAATATTCATATATCGAAGGCTCCTCCCACTTTCAGCAGCTCAGACAGTCTAACATACACTATCGGTTTGGAATAATTAAGATTTATTAATGTTTTTAAAAGTCTCTTCTGCATTTATTTTATTATGAAATATTTTTACAATTTAAAACATCTGTTTTCTATGTGAATATATAGTAAAGTGTAATTTATTCCTGTGATCAAAGCTGAATTTTCAGCATCATTACTCCAGTCTTCAGTGTCACATGATCCTTCAGAAATCATTCTGATATGATGATTTGATGCTCAAGAAACATTTATTATTATTATCAATGTTGAAAACAGTTGTGCTGCTTCACATTCAAACCGTTCAAAAGTTTAGGGTAAGATTAAAAAAAAAAACAAGAAATTAAAGGTGCAGTAAGCAATTTCTGAAAATCATCATATCAGAATGATTTCTGAAGGATCATGTGACACTGAACACTGGAGTAATGATGCTGAAAATTCAGCTTTGATCACAGAAATAAATTACACTTTACTATATATTCACATAGAAAACAGTGGTTTTACATTGTAAAAATATTTCACAATTTTTACTGTATTTTTGATTAAATAAACGTCTTGCTGAGCAGAAGAGACTCTTTCAGAAAGATTGTGTAGGTGAATTAAAGGAGTTTAACTGTGACATCTGGAGTCTTTGAGCTTGAGAAACTCTATGTGAGCTTCAGCGCGTCTTTGAATCAGCAGAAACAGAGATTTAGCCGCTCGCTTTGGGTTATTTTAGGACTGATAATAAGACGCTGGTCGCATGAGGACTGTCAGTCTGTGGCGTGAGCTTGTGGATTATAGTATTAAAGTACAGACTTGGACAGATGTGCACATTCACACCTGGCATGTATTGATGCTGATTTGACCCCTAGGGTCACGTTGCCATGGCGATCGTGGGCAGTTAGATAAGTGAATGAACCAGCAGGATCATCAGTCACTGCATCAGCAGTTTCACTTCCAGATACAATTAACAGGGAATGAACTCTGGCAGGTCAAAGTGGTGTGGAGAAGGTGGTCCAACTTTGCTTTGGTTACCATAGAAACCACACAGAAAATCCTAGCAACCATAAAGCAATTTTCATTACAACTCTCTTTACCAGAAACTGGGGTTCATGAGATTGTGAAAATTTTTAATTAAACAAGTAATAAATTAATTAAATTATAATGAACTGAAATTAATATAATAATTCATTAATATTATACAATAAGTCATAAAAAATATATATTTTAATAAAATATATTTTTTTGTAAAATTAAACAAAATAAAAATGTAAAATTATTTTTTTTTTAAATGGAGCATAAAAAATGTTAAATTAAAATAATAAAAATAATAAAAAAGAAATTATAATAAAACATGAAAATATGAGATTAAATAAACAATTTAAAAATAAAACTTAAATATATATATATATATATATATAGTTTAAAACAAAACAAAAATGTAAAATTTAAATAGTTTTTAAATAAAACAAAAATGTAAAATTAAAATAAGTAATTTATAATAAAACAAAAGAGCAAAATTAAAATAAATAATTTTAAATAAAACAAAATGTAAAATGAAAATTATTGTAAAACACTACCTTTTAAATTTAAAATAAATAATTTTACAATAAAACAATGTAAGATTAAATAAACAATTTAAAAATAAAAAATAAAAATCTAAAATAAAAAATAATAATCTAAAACAAAACACAAATGTTAAATTTATTTTTTTAAAATAAAACAAAAATGTTAAATTAAAATAATATAATAATAATAATATAAGACAAAAATGTTAAATATAAGAAATAATAAAAAAAAAACAAATATAAAAAAACAAAAAATAATAAAAAAAGTAAATATTTAAAACAAAAAAAAAGTAACATTAAAAGAAATTATTTTAAAATAAAAACAATCAAAATTAAACACTTACTAAAAGATGAAATATTTTATTTATTTGGTATTTTATTGTTGAAATATTTTACCTGCATGTGGAGTGACAACTAATATTCAGTTGAACTCTAACTTTACGAAAATATTTTAGCTGAGCAAATCTGTTGTTTTCCTGTTGAAGGTGGGAGTTACGTGTGCGCCTCCAACGAGCCCTACAGGAAGGTGGACTACACCAAGAACGTCAACCCTAACTGGGGTTCACGGCTGGCGGGGGTGGGGCCAGGGGCGGGGCCGAGTGTGGGAGCGGCACCTGTGGGAGGAGCCGTGCGTCCGGCGCCTCCGCGCGCGGCGGGGGAATCAAGGGAGTCTAAAGACTTTATCAAACCCAAACTGGTGACGGTGATCCGGAGCGGCGTGAAGCCGCGGAAGGCCGTGAGGATTCTGCTGAATAAGAAGACGGCGCACTCGTTTGACCAGGTGCTCGCTGACATCACAGAGGCCATCAAACTGGACTCAGGTGTGGTGAAGAGACTCTACACGCTGGACGGCAAACAGGTACGAGCACAAATACACATCACAGATCATTTAATGCCAGCAATGCATTTATTTTGCACAAACATAAAGGCCCGAACACTTCTGTAAATCAGTAAAGTGGGTTCGGTTAATTATTATATGCTGTCAAATCGATTAATCGCGAATAATCGCATCAAAAGTTTGTAAATATATATCTGTGCGTGTATGTATGTATGTAAATATATATATATATGCACACATACATATTTACAAACATTTATGTTCGATGCAATTTATCGATTTGACAGCACTATATATTATTATATAAATATTATTTTTTTGAATTCACTTTTATATTTTCCATTTCCATTTTAATTAGTTTTTTTTATTTGTTGTAGTTTTTTTTATATATATATTTCTATATAGCTTTAATTTATAAATTAAAAATAAATTAAAGCTAAAGCAATATTTTATTTTTTAAATTTTTAATCATATTTAATTATTCAATTACTCAATTTTTTAACGTTTTTTTTAAGTTTGTTTGTCATCTGATATTTATTCCATTTCAACTTAATCGTCATACATACGTGTTCAGTGTAGGCGTGTAGTGTTTCTTTACAAAGTGACATCGCCATCTACTGGCCTGACAGCAGAATACAGCGATTTTAGTCATTTGAATATTGTCATCTGTACATGAAAAACACAAAGAAAAAACTTTTCAGTTTTTAGTACATCATACCCTCATTCTCTGAACTCTCTTCGTTTCTCTGGGGTTGCTGAAAACATCATCAAATCAGCCAAAATATTTAAAGGGACAGTTCACCCAGAAATGATCATTCTCTCCTACTCACCTCATATTTAAAAATATTAAGTATTTTCCTCATTTTTTGATGGTTAATCGAACTTGTAGGGTAATTAAACAACACATATCCCCTCCAGAAATCACTTTTGGGTATTATTATTTCTTATATTTATTTTATCTTACTATTTCTATGTTTAATTCACATTCTAAGTAGATTCTATTTTGTATAGTATGCGATGAATAAAAACCTTGAATCTTGATATTTCAGTTCCTAATAACGACTCCATCGGCTTTCTGCTTCAGAACACAAGCGTCTTTTACAGAAATGATGACAGCTGATTCACAGCTGATGGATGATAAATAATAAATGAGACTTTAAGAGGGAGACGTTCTCTCATCATGTCCGGATGAGTGTGTCTGTCTCTCTAGAATCACAGTAATGTGGATCTTCCAGGACGTCCTGTCTGTCTCTCTGTTTCTGCACTGATACTCACAGCAAATTACACTGCTGTCTGATCGTGATGGGGTAATAGTGTGTGTGTGTGTGACTCCGCCTCCTCCTGGCACACCAGCGAGTCTGGCTGCGGGCTGGTTACTATGGTAACCTGCATTTCCCCCTGTTCACTTGAGTGAACTCCAATGAAGGGCTCAGCAGTACAGTGAGGTTCATCTGTATGCCGCGCGCCTCTCACTGCAGAGACCGAGGGGTTTTCCTTTAAACACTGAGCTAAATGTGACAAAACTACCGTCAGAAGTAAAATGAAGTGTGTATATATATATATATAAATATATACACCGATCATTTTGTCCTCAAAGTTGATGTGTTAGAAGCAGGAAAAATGGTCAAGCATAAGGATTTGAGTGAGTTTGACAAGGGCCAAATTGTGATGGCTCGACGACTGGGTCAGAGCATCTCCAGAACTGCAGCTCTTGTGGGGTGTTCCCGGTCTGCAGTGGTCAGTGTCTATCAAAAGTAGGGCTGGGTATTGACAGAATTTTCACTATTCGATTCGATTTCTATTCACATGCTTGAGATTTGATTCGATATTGATTATTTTGGATGTAGTATTTCAGTTTCAGCACATGGCAAATTTTCTAGAGGAAAAAAAATCTCTGAACTAATGCTGTAAACTACACATGAGAGTCAGCTGGTGCTACTATAATAATACTGAAGGTTAAATTAACTCATTTATATACAAACACTTGAAATACAATGATGTTTTTATTATAAATAAACACATTTTAGAATTACATAATCATATTTCATATTTCTCCAATTCGTTTTTTTTTTAATATAAACATTTAAATCGTGGCTGTCGTAACTGATTTATTCAAACATGCATTAAATATTGAAGAACATTAAAAATTAAAATGAATATGTAACGGTGCATAGCTATATTTATCAGAATGCTGCTTTCTAGAGTTCACTTTTCTAGCTGACTAATGAGTTTATGGTCACTGAATGTGTTTTTCTGAGGTAAATGTGACGTCACGTGACATTGAAGCTGTTTTATTGAGGTTGAAGCACTGATTGAGCGATTACACGAGACATGATACGGATTTCAGTAAGTTGTACTGTATATTTTAACATACCTTCAGATGTTCATGTTTATTTCGCTGTAACTGGTATTAAAGCGGAGGAGAGGATGATCACATGCTTCTCTTTAACTGAGGCGCTAAAGCGATCCGTCACGCCACATTAAACAGCGCCAAAACCGTATTTATTTTCTGAATCTCATAATAAGATGGACGTCATTTGAAATCTGAGACTTTGCTTCATATCAAAAGTAACAAAGATTAATGCGATTTATTGAATGGGAGGAGCTACATATTCTGCTCATTCATCAGCTGAAAACAGACTAGACTAATCGATTCCTGGGATTTAAGAATCGATATCGGTTCGTAAAAATGAGAATCGATGAAAATCGAGAAATAAATATTTTTTACCCAGCCCTAATCAAAAGTGCTCGAAGGGCGACAGGGTCATAGGCGGCCAAGGCTCATTGAAGGCTGGCCCATGTGGTCCAATCCAACAGTTTGAACTGAATAACCAGTTATTCAAACTGAAAGTGAATCTCTCTCTCTGTAGTTGACGAGTCTGCAGGATTTTTTCGGTGATGATGATGTTTTCATCGCGTGCGGTTTGGAGAAGTTTCGTTACGCTCAGGACGACGCTGCCATTGGACACGCGGGGAAGGCCGCCGCGGCCGCGTTCGTTAACGGTGAGACGGATTTACAGCATATATGAGAGACAGACAGACTTCTTCACTTCTATTTGATTGTCTGTTTCTGTTTCTGTTTCTCAGAGTGCAAGAAATCAAGACCATCAGTCCCTCCAAAGACAGCAGGACCCAAAAGCCCCGGCGTCCCGCGCTCCAAATCACCCGTATCTGGTACAACATATACACAAACACACACACACACACACACACACACACACACACACACACACACACACATTAAAGTCCACTGGTTATTCATGAGTTTTGATGGAAATTCTTCTCGTGGTTTTTCAGCCAATGAGGCTCCGAGAAGCGAGTCTCCGCCAGTGAGGTCATCGAAGTCTTCAGGCAGCCCCGGGACTCAACGCAGCCGTAAAGTGAGTGTGTGACTGAAAACGTTCATGTGGCTGAACACGCTCCTCTAGATGTTTGTTTGACACCATCTCTCTTCCTCAGACGTCCGTTCATGAGGCGTCTCTGTCCCCGACACCCTCTAGAGACCTCAATGATGAAGAAGAGATCAGTCCGGAGGGTAAAACAAACACACAGCTCCGCCCAGAGTGGAATCTTTTTGGTCCAAAATGCCACATAACTGCATATTAAACACCACGTGTGTTCTGATTGGCTATTGATGCTTTGTGATTTTTCGCACACTCTCTCTCTGCAGTGAACGGCAATGATGTTCAGTCGTCTGTCATCACGGAGAAGTACAAAGTGGGAAAAGTCATCGGAGATGGAAACTTTGCTGTTGTCCGAGAGTGTATGGAGAGGTACCTGACAAATGTCTTGAAATACGACATCTGAACAATGTCTTGAAGTGTGGTAACCGTAGTATAAGCGGAATAATCACTAGTGCAGTGGCCACATTACCACCTTGGATGTGCATTATTTTTTAATAATTCAACAGATCGGAGTCAATTATTCCTTACTTAAAGGGATAGTTCACCCAAAAATGAACATTCTGTCAGTGCCGATAGCCTAGTGGGCAGCACCGTTACACTTCGGGCGACCCGAGTTCGAGTCTCAGCTCGTGGACCTTTCCCGATCCCGCCTATTGAACGGAAAAGAAGATATTTTGAAGAATGTTGGTAATCAAACAGTTGCTGGTCCCCACTGACTTCCATATGAAAAAAAAAAATACTATGGAAGTCAAAGGAGACCAAAATCTGTTTGGTTACCAACATTCTTCAAAATATCTTCTTTTGTCTTCAACAGAACAAAGAAACTCATACAACACACACACACACTATAGAAAACTGATTTATTTATTAGCTGTTCCTGGTGTAGATCTCATGTCATTTGTGTTTATGTCAGGTCTACAGGACAGGAGTATGCGCTGAAGATCATAGACAAGGCCAAATGCAGCGGAAAGGTACGTTTTCATTGTGTTGTATCTTCTCGGACCACAAAACAGCACTTAAAGTTCTCAAATAGTAAAATGGCTCTTAAGATTTAAGGTCTTAACTCATTTTGTTTCTGAACTAAATGCATCCCGATTTAAGAATGTTTAGATGTTTCTATTGGAACACGACAAAAATACTGAGGAAGAACATCATTTTTCTCTAGTTTCCGTTTAACTGACGCACAGATTACTGGCAAACATTTTTCATGTTCACTCAGTACACAACTGTGAAAATCCACAGCAGAGATTCTGATTGGTTGACTGGTGTTGACAGGAGCACCTGATAGCCAACGAGGTGGCGATACTGCGCAGGGTTCACCACCCCAGCATCATTATGCTAATTGAGGAGCTGGACACGCCCACTGAGCTGTATTTGGTCATGGAGCTGGTAAAGGTCAGTCAGCTGCACACAGGATATAGTACTTAATTCACACGGTAATTGTTTCTTATGTGGATGTCTGTAAAAAAATGTAAACTTGCATGTCACCTCAGTGATAAAAAACACATCGGATTGGAGGAGGAGCATGCAGTCAGTCACATGATTGCCGAAAAATGCTTTGGCAATTAATTAATGCATATGTATACTACGGGCTGTTGATTGCTTGAATCTGATTGGCTGACGAACGTTCTAAGGTGCGATTATTATCAGGGAAACGGCTAAAGTAGTTCCAGGCATGTCTTGACTGCATTACATGTCCATATCACTTTGCCAAATGATTTCAGTTATTTCAAAGTTATATTGGTTTATACCAAAACCCACAACGACACTGACTGAGCAAATAAATATAGCAAACAATAAGAAAAAAACAAAATTTTTTGCCACAAAATTATGTTTTATCATATGGAAAGCACATACTCTCTTTCTCCGCTCCAACGTACAGTACGGACACACACTCGCACAGAAACGTGTTGTCAGCGCTGGCTCTGATAATTTTATCAGTAAAATAGTTTAGCTATATAAAAGCTATATGACATTTCTTACTAGCGAGATCACAATGTCGCTGTTCTTGAAGCAGATAAACTTACAGTTTCGCTATTAGTAGAGACACTGCTGCCGAACACTGTTGAGAGGTGCACAGACTCATGGTAACTCTCTCTTTCTAATAACTGCTTTAATAATAACTGTTTAGTCTGCTATCAAGGCTCAAGCCCATTACGAGCTCTGAAATGATTTTTTGAATTAGCAACGGAGCCATGGGATGAGATGTAATAAATTAGTCCTACACACAAGAGCATTTTAAGGACAAAAACTTGAACAATCCCAACAATGTCTTGAGGTGTGATAACCATAATTGACGCTGCTTCGTGCAGTGGCCACATTACCACCTTGGGTGTTCATTATTTTCGAATAATTCAACAGATTGGAATCAATTATTCCTTACTTAAAGGGATAGTTCACCCAAAAATGAAAATTCTGTCTGTTCCGATAGCCTCGTGGGCAGCACCGACATATAGCGTCGTTACACTTCGGGCAACCAGAGTTCGAGTCTCGGCTTGAGGACCTTTAATTATTTACTTACAATCAAGTTAATCTAAACCTGTATGAAGCTCTGTTGAATAGGAAAGAAGATATTTTGAAGAATGTTGGTAATCAAATAGTTGCCGGCCCCCATTGACTTCCATATAAAAAAATAAAAAAAATACTATGGAAGTCAATGAAGACCAAAAAATGTTTGGTTACCAACATTCTTCAAAATATCTTCTTTTGTGTTCAACCAAAGTAAATGATGACAGAATTTTCATTTTTTGGGTGAACTATCTCTTTAATGTTGTGTGTGGTTTTGGCAGGGCGGTGACCTGTTCGATGCCATCACTTCCTCCACAAAGTACACGGAGCGGGACGCCAGCGCCATGCTGTTCAACCTGACCGGCGCTCTGCGATACCTGCACCGCATGAACATCGTACACAGAGACATTAAACCTGAGAACCTGCTGGTACACAAACACACACACACACACATCTTACAGCTCACACACGCACATATACAGTGTTTGAACACACGTCTGTTTGTGCTGTAGGTGTGCGAGTATCCGGACGGGACCAAGTCTCTGAAGCTGGGCGATTTCGGTCTGGCTACGGTGGTGGAGGGGCCGCTGTACACCGTCTGCGGGACGCCCACTTACGTTGCCCCGGAGATCATCGCAGAGAGCGGGTAAAGCTATTTGATGCACGCATTTCTACACTGCAAATTGAAAAAAGTGTTTATGCTTAAAGTGGACCTATAATGCCCCTTTCACAAGATGTAATATCAGTCTCTGGTGTCTCCAGAATGTGTGTGTGAAGTTTCAGCTCAAAATCCCCCACAGATCATTTATTATAGCTTGTCAAATTTGCCTCTATTTGGGTGTGAGCAAAAACACCCCATTTTAGTGTGTGTTCCTTTAAATGCAAATGAGCTGCTGCTCCAGAAGAGGGCGGAGCTTTAACAGCTCGACAACAACAAAGCAGGAGAATCTCACGCAGCAAAAATGAGGAAAGTGTTCAGCCTTACATTGTTCAAACCGGAGTCGACACTGATGGAGAGACTCAGGAAGAAGTTACAACTTTTAGACGTTTCTGAATGGTTAGTGGATAAATTGATGTAGTTGCTGTGGAGTTGATTCAACTCATCCACTAGCATGTGCCGTCATGTTCATCTTTTGTGTTGAATTGACCCTCGTTTGTGAAGCAGTCCGGTGTAAAATGACGGCATGACAACAACACTCGACTACAACAACTCTTCCTCTTCTCTAAAGCAGCCCAACATGGCCCCGCCCCCTTTGTTGTGTGTTCTCAGGGGCGGGGTTTATGTAAATTTTAGGGTTAGTGATGACACTAATGTCTGCATGTGTGTGTCTCAGGTACGGGCTGAAGGTGGACATCTGGGCGGCGGGTGTGATCACGTATATCCTGCTGTGCGGGTTTCCTCCGTTCCGCAGCGAGAGGAACCAGCAGGAGGAGCTGTTCGAGCAGATCTTACTGGGCCGACTGGAGTTTCCCTCCCCGTACTGGGACAACATCAGCGCCACTGCTAAGGTTCGCAATAAACAGCCACAGGAACATTAATGCAACACTCACTTTTACTGCTGTAGGTCCTGCTCTTCGAACGAGTGCGGCGCGGGACGAGATATTGATGTGTGAAAGCCGTTTCTGCTACATAAGACATAAAAAATCATGCTTTTGTAAATCATAATTATGACATTTTATCTCATAATCTCAATTCTGAAATATAAATCTCTATTTAGTACGCTATAATTTCACATTTTTAAATTATGAATTAGTGTCATAATTTTGACTTTTTGTCAATTTTAATTTAGTATGTCATAATTTTAACATTTTGTCATGATTTTGATTTAGTATGTCATCATTTTTATTGAGTTTATCATAATTTAGATTTTTTTGTCATAATTTCAACTTTCTCAATTTTTATTTGTCGTTTTTGTCATTATTTTTATTTAATGTCATAATTTAATTTTTTTTTCTTATAATTTCCACATTTTGTCATAATTTTGATTGTCATCATTTTAATTGTTTATCAATTTCGACTCACATCATTTTAATTTAGTATCATAATTTCAACATTTTGTCATAATTTTTATTTTATGTCATAATTTTTACTTTTTGTCAATTTTAATTTAGTATCATAATTTCGTCTTTGTGTTAACATTTCAACATTTTGTCATAATTTTGATTGTCATCATTTTAATTTACTTTATCATAATTTCGACTTTCATAATTTTGATTTTTTTTGTCAATTTAATTTAGTATGTCATAATTTTTATTTAGTACATCATAATTTTATTTAGTTTATCATAATTTAGATTTTTTGTCATAATTTTGACTTTTTGTCAGTTTTTATTAAGTATGTCAGTGTCGTTTTGTCATTTACTTTATCATAATTTCGACTTTCATAATTTAGATTTTTTTTGTCAATTTAATTTAGTGTCATCATTTCAACATTTTGTCAATTTTGATTTAGTATGTCATCATTTTAATTAAGTTTATCAAAATTTTAACTGTCAATTTTAGTGTCATAATTTCGACATTGTCATATTAAATTAGTATACCATAATTCTGACTTTTTGTCAATTTTTATTTAGTATATCATAATTTCAACATTTTGTCAATTTTAATTATGTCATAATTAGGACAGTTAAAATGATTAATTTTCATGTCACGATTAAGATTTGGCATAGCTTGATTTTCATACGGGCTTTCATAGATTTTCCACAAGTCTGAATTCGAGTTTGTGAATTGAAATCGAATCAGATCATGAAATGCGTCAATGCCCAGCCTTAATAACTACCCGAGATATCTACTGAAGTAGGTTTAGCTGCTGCTGAACAGGTTGAGCAGGTGCCTCTTAATCGCAGACGGGATAAATGTGTCATTCTGGAGCTGATTGTCTGATTGGAGTTACATGAGGTCAGTCGAAGCAGCTGATTGGTTAAATGTCTTTTGCAGGATTTAATTGGTAAGATGCTGCAAGTGAATGTTGGTGCTCGTTACACGGCTGACGAGGTGCTGGAACACTCGTGGGTGCAGGTGAGGACACACACACACGTTTGTTTCACACTGACCTGTTGTCATGAACTTGTGCTCGTGTGTAAGCAGGACGATGCTATGATGGACACCAACATGGCGTGTGAGATGGAAGACGGCGTTGAGTCAGAAATGCGACACAACACGGCAGCAGAAGCTGAGGTGAAACACACACACTCTCACACACACAAACTACACACCATAATTACCTTCAGCTGACACCCTGTGTCTCGTTTCCTCTTTTACAGGTGGATCATCTGCATGGTAATGTCATGTCTAAAAATATCACTGATTATAGCCTTAAAATCTGTGGTATCAGATAATAACACTGAGTTACTTTAAATGTTATTGTAAGGTGCAAATGCCACAGTTTTACCATCAAGGTATTATCTAAAAATTGGTACTTTTTGAAATGGTCTCCATGTATTAAATTAACAATAATAAAGGTATCAATATTATTAATACATTTTTTATTAAGATTATAATTTTAACCAATTTAATCATGTTTTGCATACAGAATATTCACATACTGTGCACAGGATTATATATATATATATATTGAGGGGTTGTTTACACGACACCATTTTCAACTTAAAACTGAAAATATTTATGCATTTACATGACAACAGCGTTTTGGGGGCCTGAAAATGCAAACTTTTGAAAATGGGTTTCAAAATTCAAACAATTGCATTATCGCGTCCATGTAAAACTACAAAAAAATGTGAAAACGGTGACATCATGTGACACGTTCAGTCTGTAGGCGTGTAGTGTTTCTTCACAAAGTGACATCGCCATCTACTGGCCTGGCAGCAGAATACAGCGATTTAGACATTTTCACGGATCCGTGTGAATGGGATCGTTTTGATAATGTTGTCGTCTGTACAAAGAAAAAAACTTTTCCATTTTTTTTGTACTTTGTTGTTGTGTTAACGTAGACCGATTAAGCAGGAAATTTCTTTAAATGTTCAACTGAACCACCGTGTGTTTGTGTGTGTAGATCACAGCTGGCAGTAGTCTGATGAATCTCTCTGGAGGGGCAGAAGACAAGAAACCCTGATCACCACCTCCAACCTCAACACCAACACGACACCAGACCAGACCATCTTCCATCCTGTTATTAGCTGTGTTTACCAAGTCAACCATCGACATTACTCAGTACTCATAATTTAGTGTTAGTGATATGCTGAAACTTCTAGTATTAACAGGTGTAAAATTCCATAGACCGTCAGAACACTAGCAACTGCACAGCAACACTGCAGTTTGTTTACATGCACTAATTTTCATCAGTCCAAATTAATCAGATTTCAAATTCTGAAAGTTCTGTTTATATACAGTACAGTCCAAAAGTTTGGAACCACTAAGATTTTTAATGTTTTTAAAAGAAGTTTCGTCTGTTCACCAAGGCTACATTTATTTAATTAAAAATACAGTAAAAAACAGTAATATTGTGAAATATTATTACAATTTAAAATAACTGTGTACTATTTAAATATTTGACAAAGTAATTTATTCCTGTGATGCAAAGCTGAATTTTCAGCATCGTCACATGATCCTTCAGAAATCATTCTAATATGCTGATCTGCTGCTCAAGAAACATTTATGATTTTTTTCATTGTTGAAAACAGTTGTGTATTTTTTTTTTCAGGATTCCTTGATGAATAGAAAGTTCAGAAGAACAGCATTTATCTGAAATACAAAGCTTCTGTAGCATTATACACTACCGTTCAAAAGTTTGGGGTCAGTAAGAATTTTTATTTTTTTGAAAAGAAATGAAAGAAATTAATACTTTTATTCAGCAAGGATGCATTAAATCAATCAAAAGTGGCAGTAAAGACATTTATAATGTTACAAAAGATTAGATTTCAGATAAACACTGTTCTTTTGAACTTTCTATGCATCAAATAATCCTGAAAAAAATATTGTACACAAATATTTTGTAAAGTTGTACACATTAAATGTTTCTTGAGCAGCAGATCAGCATATCAGAATGATTTCTGAAGGATCATGTGACACTGAAGACTGGAGTAATGATGCTGAAAATTCAGCTTTGATCACAGGAATAAATTACTTTGTGAAATATATTCAAATAGAAAACAGCTATTTTAAATTGTAATAATATTTCACAATATTACTGTTTTTACTGTATTTTTAATTAAATAAATGTAGCCTTGGTGAGCAGACGAAACTTCTTTTAAAAACATTAAAAATCTTAGTGGTTCCAAACTTTTGGACTGTACTGTACACCTTAAACATTTTCCTTTACATGCACGTTTATGTGTTCCAAACAAAACTTCAGCGCATACGCAGTTTCCAGGTGTTGCGTTCAGTACTGGACGATCCCACTGCAATTATGTTGCAGAGTATAATTTGTTGAAAGTCAAGTAAAATTATCATTTTGCCTTGATGACAAAAGTAAAGCATTGAAAGCTTTTTTTCTGCCACAGGATAAAAAAAAGATAAAATATAATTGTGACTTTTTATCTCACATTTGGGACTTTGGCTCTTTTTCCCCTCAGAATTCTAAATTTACAATTCACAATTCAGACTTTATTCTTAGAATTCTAAATTTACATCTCACAGTTCACTTTTTCCTTTAGAATTCTAAATTTACGCACATCTGACTTTTTTTTTTTTTTAAATCTGAATTATAAATATATATTATTAAAAAAAAAAAAATTCTTCTGCCACAGGATAAAAAAAGTAACTAACCTTTTCTCTCAATTCAGATTTTTTTTCTCAAAAAATAATGGCTTTGTAAACATACTCGTCACAGCACTGCGCCTGTGCGCCAGGTATTTCAATTGTGTTGCCAAATCCACTATTTTACACTGTTACCGTGTTTTTTTTTTTTTTTTTTTTTTTTTGAGTCTGCGGGTCGAAGCAACACCCCCACCGTGATTTTTGAACCCCCCTGAACGCGACTGGGCTATTTTTGACTGTGATTGGACAGGTTTTGAATAGCAATTGGGCTGTTTTTTTTTTTATGAAAACCTGGCCTCCTTGGAGATGATCAAGCGTTTACATGCTTAAGGCTGATTTATACTTCTGCGTCGAGTGTACGCCGTAGCTACGGCATAGGCTGTGCGTAGCACACAAAGTAGCCTGACGTGCACCTCTTCAAAAATGTAACAATTCTACGCGGACCGCAAGCGCTCTGATTGGTCTACTAGAACCCCTCCCTCGGGTCAAAAAACTGGCGCGGAGCACTCGGAGAAGAGCGAGCACTTTCAACTTCACTACGAATGAAAAAACACTCCGTCAAACTGCAACAAAAGTCGTTACCTATTTGCCGCTTCTCTTTGTAAGCTTCTTTGACAACGTACATGACAAGCTACTTCTTCGGCTTTTGCCTTGATACTCAACATGACCGCGTACACTGCCTCCTAGTGGTCTGCATGCATGTCGACGCGGACAACGACGCAGAAGTATAAATGAACACAGACGCATAGGCTACAGCGCAGAGGCTCCGGCGTAGGTCCGACGCTGAAGTATAAATCAGCCTTTAGTTTTTTCATATTGAGTGGATTATTTCAACTCTACAACACCCCTTTCAATCAGACCGAAATTTTTACATGAAGAATTTAATTAATCCGATTACTGTCAGATTATTTGGTGCATGAAAACATGTTCTGCAGATCATATGCAAGATGTTCTCCACATTCATTTTCTCTCATTCTGGTCTGTGTTTGTACGCAGGGCTTCAACTAAACCAGCGACCTCGATTTGTACCGCACTGTGTCCTACCTGTCTCTCTCTGTACATACATGTTGTTGTTGGCGTCTGATCAGATGCATCATTATAGTCTCATTTCAGACATTTGCATCTTAGTACCTGGAAGCGTTTGAGAGCGCGAGACCGTCTGTAACTGAATGAAAACAAAAGTACGTTTGAATTGTGTTGATGGATGTTTCTTTAAGTCTGATTTTTGTGACCAAATATGTTACGAGCCTGATGTAGTGTTATTATGACTTTGCTTTACACCAAATCTTCAGCCTTCAGTGAATGAGAACGTGTGTGTGTGTCCATGAAATGCCTCCTTTTTTAGAATTATTAATATTAATTTAATTTGATCTGAAGTGTCGATCTGAGCGGTCGCTTGTGGTATCACTGGTATTAACTTTTGTACGGTGGCTGTTCGGGGCCAAGAGCTCCTCGTAATTATTCTAATTATGGATTAATTTCATGTTTTGTTTTGTATTGCAACAATACATCATGAGTAGCTGATAAACCCAGAGACGCGAGTCTGTGTGTTTTATTTCGTGTAACGGCGAGTGAAATGCGAGCGCTAATAATGTCACGATTTAAACATTTTTTCAGTTTAATTTTAGTCACCAAAGTATGTCCGAAATAAAATTTGATATTTGTAAAGCTGTAAAGGCGAGGTTTCATTTACCTTCGTACGGCGAAATTGCGCAAATTTCGCGAGGGACACGTGACGTGACTGTGAATTTTCGCCTAATTCAATATTTTTTTCTCGAACTTAAGCATTTTCAAATAACAATCAGGCATTATATGATTTAAATCACAGCTGATTTAAAATAAATTACTAAAAGCTATTTCTTTAATTAATATTTCACCGTTTACTGCATTTTTGATCAAATAACTGCATCAGGGAGCAGAATTAACTTATATATACATTTTACTATTTATTACAACCTCCAATATTTTATTGGGTATAAATTGTATTTTTTTTTTTTTTTCATATTAATCGTTATCCAGTAAATCACAAATGACTGGAAAAGTCACAGGTTAAAAGAACATTCAGCTCTTAAAACATCTACAATCCTGAAATCTACAGAAAGAGTCAAGGTTGAGGAGTAGAAAAGGACAAAACAGATGTTTATGTAACAGATGAGTTTAATGTGGGTTAAAACTCTGTAAACAATTCATACGACCACTTACACACACACACACACACTCAGACTGGAGTCAGTACAGTACAGGAGATCTCCACATCCCGTCATTAACTTTCTTTAAGTGTATTACAGCTAAATAAGGCAAAATGTAGAAATGCTCATCAGGCACATGACAGGAAGTGTTCAGGGGTCCAGCAGCACTTGGATGTAGTTTTTGGGGACAATGCCACGTTTCCCACCGGATTCTCCAACGAACCACTCGGCATCCATGTCCTCTAAATCACACACCACATCTCCTGCCTATACACACACACACACACACACACACACGTTTTACCAATGCTATTTACCTTTGTGTATTTACTGTAAATGATATGTGTATAATTTATAAAAATATTGCAATATATTTGTAAAATATATAATATACATGCGGTCATATATTTATAGTTTATGTAATATATATTTAATGAAATGTATTTTATACATTTTATAATGTATGTATATTATATAATTAATACTTATATATAAAAATTTCATTAAATATATATTACATAAACTATAAATATATGACCGCATGTATATTATATATATTACAAATATATTGCAATATTTTTATTATATATAACGATATTTACTATTTTAACTAAATATTTTAATTATAAACATAATATTTTAATTAAATGTATATATAAATAAATATATAAAATATTTGAGCATCATATTATATATATATATATATATATATATATATATTTTTTTTTTTAATTATTATTATTATTTATTTATTTTATTTTATTTTTATTTTTTTTAAGATTTTTCTTTAATTTCCATTAATTTTCGTTGTCTGGTAATCACGATTAATAAAACTCCTTTATATTTCCTGGTTTTCCATGACCCTGTTGTAGTGACTCCCACACACCTTCAGATGGAGCTCGTCCTCACACTCAGGGTTGAAATCATAAAGTGCTTGACCTCTGCTCCTCCCTCCTGCAGGGGGCGCTGGGGAGAAAAACAGGGCCTTGAATTCAAATGTTTCCAATTTTATGTATTGGTCATAAATACTTACAGACACTAAAGATGCATGATATATCTATAAACATATTGGTCATAATTAGATTTTTTTAAATATATAGGTCTGATTAAGCAGATATTAGTAGCAAATAATATGGCAGGTTTAAAAAGGTTTTCAACTGGACATGTCAGATTTCACTTACAGTGAATTTATAATTAAAAACAAAGAGTAGACTGACAATATCAGCCATGAGTCATGACATATAAATAATAATTGTCAGCTTTCGATATAGGCCACAGTTTCTGTCACACTCACTGCTGATTCACAGAAGAAAGAAAGCAATAAGGGTGAAAAAATGACCGAATGTTCATTTAAATGTATTTAAATAAGGAAGTCTACAAATTGAATATTTAGATGAAGAATGTTTATTCACCAGGAGATTCCAGAGCCAGTTTCCTTGGCAACGCTTCAGTTTCCTCTTTAGCCTGGATGAAACTGAGAGGGAAGATTCCTGTCTGTCCATTCATGTTGCCACGCCCCCACTCCTCATTTACATATTCTATCAGAGTGATGACATCACCCTCACTGAACGTCAGCTCCCCCTCCTCCCCCTCAAATGCAAAACGGGCCACAACAAACCTGAAAAGAGGAAGAGAGAAACTGATACATGAATTGTGCATGTTTACAGTTTTTAAATTTTATAATTAGCAGCAAATCATCATATTAGAATGATTTCTGAAGGATCATGTGACATTGAAGACTGGAGTAATGATGCTGAAAATTCAGCTTTGATCACAGGAATAAATTACAGTTTACTATATATTCACATAGAAAAGTATTTTAAATTGTAATATTTCACATATCTTTTATTAAATCTTTAAAAAAAAAGTATTATATAATTATTTTTAATTTTAAATACATTATAATGTTTTTATTTCTCATCATGTTTCACCTGTTTTGTGTGTTTTGTTGGATCTGCTGCTCTGAGGGCGCATCTTCCAGCTGAACCCCACTGACAGTCACATCTTGACCTTTCACCTCTGGGGGGCAGAGGTCATGGAGTGTATTTGACTGTGTTTGGAGGATGTCTGTATCATCGAGGACAATCAGCTGCTCCTCTTCCTGAAGCAGAAAATATTTCAGGACATGAAAACAATTTGCACATTTTGCAAGAGTGTGTGTGTGTGTGTGTGTGTGTGTGTGTACACTGACATGGAAAGATGTTTCCTCCGATGGTTCCTCTTGCTCTTTGCTGATATTCTCCTCCTCTGCATCTCCTTGAAGAACTTTGCTCTAGTGCACAAAGACATACACAACATCATATTACATTCTGCTGTTTAATACAAGTGTTTGAAAATTCTGTTTTATTTATAGACTTCCTTCCTTAAATACATTTAAATGAACATTCGGTCATCATTTTCTCACCCTTATGACTTACTTTCTCCTGGTAAGCACAGAGATTTAGTGTTAGATATAATGTGTGAGCTACCAGTTAAGGCAAGACACTACTAAATGTTAAAGAAATATATATATAGGGCCATACTTTCCCCAGTAGATTATACACAGTAAATTAAGACAATTGTTTGTATTACAAGTTTAAATTTGGAAATGAGGCATTATCTAATTAAATATGCACTTGTTTGCATAAATTACCAGAAAATAAATCTGAACATTGGATAAAGCCAGGTTCAAAATACTTGTTAGATTTTGTTGACATATTAGAGTTAAAGGTTTTTACTGAGGGGATTTTGGATTTCTCTTTTTATCACTCCATAAATCAGTAAAAACTGTGAAACGGACAAGGAAAAAATTGTTTTAGGAATAAAATTTAATATATATATGAGTGTGAATGATATATGAACAAACCCCTCAGTAAAAACCTTCAGAATACAGTCAGGTATAAAACTGTAAATTTTGGAGTTTGTAAGTGCTGCTGAAGTGGAGGAAAAACTCTTTAAAGATATGCATCTTAATCGAAATCTACAGATGCAATAAAATAAACACTTAAATGTATTTTGGATATCTTTATAAAGTTCAGCGTTATTCTGCGTGTGAATTATATATGAACAAACCCCTCTGTAAAAACCTTCAGAATACAGTCAGGTATAAAACTGTAAATTTTGGAGTTTGTAAGTGCTGCTGAAGTGGAGGAAAAACTCTTTAAAGATATGTTTTGTAATCAAAATCTATAGAAATAAGCCCAAAAAATAGCCTAAAATCTCAAAATTGTGCATAAAAACAATGTTAGTGTCTTGCCTTTAAAACAGTTTTATTTATATACTATTATATAATTTTTTAAATATTTTGAATTAGCTTTTATTTTTATATTTTTGGTTTTCATTTTATTTCAATATTTATAAGTTTTAGTCATTTTCTTATGTGCTTCTGTTAGTTGTATTATTTCTTTATAGCTTTAATTTATGTATGTTTCTTTCAGTTAGTTGCCAACGTTTTACATCTAATATTATTATTACTAACAAAAATTATTTTCATCATTTTTAGTTAACCACACTGCTTCAGAAGACTTGGTCACAATCCACTTTCATTGTATGGAAAACAGCAGCTTGTACATTCTGCCAGTTATCTCATTTTGTTCTCCGCAGAACAAAGATTGTCATACAGGAGAAGAATGACATGAATGTGAGTAAATGATAACAGAACCTTAACTCTTAAATAATAAACAAGACATTTTCCTGGAGTTCTTCTCAAACACTCACAGAATAACGCTTATAAAGCGGATGTCCTGGTTTCGGTCGGGGTGGGAGGGGCGGGGCTCTCTTTGGAACCCTGCTGCTTGGCAGCTGATTGGTCGCAGCAGGGGAGGAGGAGGAGCCTGCAGGTTTGATCACTTTGATTGGAGGAGGAGGACGAAGGGGGAGGAGCCTACCACCACTGGGTCTGAGACAAAAACAGAGAGAATGATGGATAGGACAAAACAAACCAGACGCCTCATTCTAGAGGAAAAATGCTATGTTACCTCGGAGGCAGAGAAGGAACTGAGGCATTGGCATCTCTGGAAACACCCACAGCAGCCTGTGTGTCATCATTATCATAAACATCAAACACTTCTGAAATACTCATGAGAAAGTTTGCATATTAGCATAAGGGTGGGTTATAAACAGATATAGCATCACCTGTGAGGGGGACGACATCTTTCTGAGCACAGGTGGAGGCGGTCGGGAGTGTTTGGGGACTGATGGACCTGGATATAAACACAGACACTCATTAAACGTTAAGTTGAGCCCCTCTACTTAAAAATACTCCCACAATATCCACCAGGAAAAAAGTTGTGTTTACAAGCACCAGGTGGATAACCTAGTTATTGGATTTACAACGGTTATGAGCTTCACCAAATTAAATCTTTGAATGAAAAAATTAGTATCAATTAGGGCTGTACGATTAATCGGAATAAAATCGTAATTGTGATATGGCTCAGCGCATGTGATATGGCATTTAAAAATGCAACATGCGCCAAACCATCTTCACAAACTTGTAATGAATGTGCTAATAAACAAAAGAGTTTTGAAATACATTATTATCATTATATTATATGTTTATATATTTTATTATATTTACTATTATTTATCATTATTATGTTACTATTATTTATTAAATTTTTCTTACTCAATTGTTTTTTTTTTGTGAAATATTACAGGAGTAATATATCTTATTTTGTTTCATATTTTTATTTAGTAATACAAATTATTATAATTTTAATATATTTAATAATAATAATAATAATAATAATAATTATTATTATTATTATTATTATAGTAATATCAATATATTATCAAATTGTGCATCCCTAAAAAAAAAGCACAGCAAACTTTATACAAAAATCGCAATCACAATTTTTAATCATAAAAATCGCAAATAGATTCCCCCCCAAATTGTGCAGCCCTAGTAGCAAGTAATTTAGACATACCGGTCACATAAACACTCACGTTTTCCGACATTCCTATCGGTCGACATCACTGGAGTGTTTATAGCTTGATCTGAATTTCTCCTCTCAGATGAATTGGATGCCACCACTGCCATCTGCTGGCCTGGAGGCGCACTGGCAGGACGGGCAGCTGGTGAAGGGCTGGTGGATGGAGAAGATCTGGACTCATTTGACGGACTCTGGAGTTTGTTCAGAAGGGCTCTGGGTGCTGGTACTGGTGGACTAATGAGTTTGGAGGGGTTTTGCTCAATTGTAGGGTCAAAAACCTCAAAGACAGATGGTTTTGGGGTGAGCTGGGGTTTGGATTTCTGAGTTCTAGGCCGTGGTTGGGGTCTTTTTAACGGTTCTAACGGTTCCGATGCTATGACGGAGCAAGCAGCCTTATTTTCCTCTCCTTCTACTTTGCTCGCTTTGCTTTCTTGACTTTCTCCATGCGTTTCATCCGAGCCAAAAACCTCCAGCAGGTCTTGCAGGTACTTGCTGGAGATGTCCAACGGAGCACCATCGCACCCGGCAAACACGCTTTCGGCCTTATCATCCTTCAGACGAACTAGAGTCTGAACTTTCACCTCCCTCGTCATCGGCTGGTCCAGATTGACAGGTTGCAGGGCGGCTGTGGAGCGCGGTCGAGGTCTGGGACGTGCGCTCGGCTCCTCTTTCATGGGCTCGGCTGGGAAATCGAAGTCGATCTGGGTGAAAGTTTCGGAGGTGGGGGCGGGGCCTATGGGACTGATGTCATCGAAGTTGTCATCGAAGATGTCATCGAAGTCTGTCTGAACGCCACACTGCTCGTGCAGGGTGTCTCGAGGCTTCGGGTCAGAGCAGTCTGGTTCAGACATGTGTTTGAGAGGCAGTGAGGGGCGCGGGGGTTTGGGGCGTCTGTGAACTGCAGGAAAAATAAACATTTCTGTAAACGCAGAAACACTTTTCTGCAAACGCAGCCTGAAACGAAACCTCCTCTCACCTGAACGAGCAGCAGAGGATTGTGGGCCGGGGGAGTCTGTGTCCGTCTGCGTGGCGATGGTGGAGGTAGAGAAACGAGAAGGCGG
Organism: Chanodichthys erythropterus; assembly: GCF_024489055.1. Taxonomy (NCBI): domain Eukaryota; kingdom Metazoa; phylum Chordata; class Actinopteri; order Cypriniformes; family Xenocyprididae; genus Chanodichthys; species Chanodichthys erythropterus. The sequence continues at coordinate 37,600,277 of NC_090240.1, forward strand.
AGATGAAGACGACGAAGGGGAGGAGTGAAGATTCTGTTCACGGCTCTTTTCTCGGATCACCTGCTCATAGGAGGGAGGCGGAAGCTGGGGAGGAGGAGCACCAATCAATCAATCAAATGACAGGTTCTACACATGTATCACTTCCTCAAACTCCACCCACCTGCACTGTTGCCGAACCTGCAGCCCATGTGGGTGGGGCAGGGGGCGGGGCTGGGGGAAATGCCCCAGAAGCCCCTGGGAACCAGGTATTGGACGGCAGCGGTTCAGCAGAGAGGATGGTGATTTCTGGACGTCTGCAGAACGACAATCAGTAACAAAGTTTACATTACACATCACCTCTGTACCTTTCTCCGTCTGATTCCCTGTTTAACCAAAAACAGCTGAACGATAAGTACATAACCTGTCCACAAACAGCTTACTCCCAGTTTTGAGCAGTATCACTAAGATACTATTTAGTTATTATACTTTTTTTAGATGCTATAATTTTTGTTAATGTTTTGAATTAGTTTTTATGCTTAGGATTTTTTCTTTTTCATTTGAATTTTAGTTAAATTTTTAGTAATTTCGTTGTTTTTGTCATTATTATTATTATTATTATTATTATTATTTGTTTTTAAATATGTTGAGGTTTTGTTATTTTTATTTCAGTTTTAGTTTATAGTACATCAAGTTAAACTAAATGAAAATTAGAAACTTTGCTTTAGCAACTAGCTGCAATAAAATAAGGTTATTTTTTTATATTTTATTTTAGTTAATATTTAATTTTTTTAAATGGTTTTAGATAACTATAATAACCCTGTTTTGAGAAGATATTATAACATCCAAATACATTTAATGCAGTGGTTTTATACAATCATGAAACAATTATGGAATCTTTGCTCATTAATTATTTTGTATATTTACGTTTATACAACAGTTCATTCTGGTTCTCGAATCTGATTGGCTGAGAGGTCTTTTTAGCCATGCGACAAGTATCTCCATGGGAACTGTTTCACCTTTGAATCACTCCTCTGTCAGCATTCTCACAACGAGTGTCATGGTGGACAAGCAAACACACCATATTTTTATAGATACTAGTTATTTTGTAACAGAATGTAGTTTTAAGAAGTTTTTTTTTAGGCAAGAAAATAGTTGTTTAGACCTCAGATATGATTTATATGTAAACATAACGCCTATTTGAAAATTTGTTTAGAGATGTGAGCTCAAGACCATCAGGACCGTTCAGTGCTCAGGTACCCGCAGAGAACAGCTTCATCTCGGCCAGTCCTTCAGAAATTTGCCGCTGGCTCTTATGTAGATAGTGTTTAAACATGAGATATGATTCATTTTGGGTATATCAAATGGGCAATCTTTGGTCTTATTAATCTATTACTTGTTCCAGAGCCAACAAATATGGCTTAAGGGCTATATTAAGTTTCATAACTTTATATTTACATTGAAATTAAATCCTGTACTAACTAAAGTGCTGCTTTTGTACGTTGGACCGAACTGTTTGCTTGTGTTTATTTCCTATTTTACTTCTTATACTGTTATAATGGCTATTGTTGTTGATTTAAATAATATTGTTTAATAAATAATATTTAATATAAAGAACATGCCGTACGAGTCCATTAGTGATTTCGACTTCAGTGAAAGTTACATTAATACGCCATGAGATGGCAGCAAAGACTGTCTTTATGAGTGAGTGAGTCAGTCGCAAAGACTTTTATATTGAAATGGACTGAAACAAGGAAACAAGGACATTGTTTTTACTTTAAACAAAATCTTCCAAAACGCAACTGACAAATGCATTGACTATCGCAGTCATGGGAAATCCTCTTAAATGTTAAAAGGACAAAGATATCGTTTTCCTCACCAGACATTCAAACTGATTTTGTGTTTATGAATATAAGATTGACTTGAATAATATCAGCTAGATGCAGGTAATGCACATTCCTTCATTACTGTCAAACTGTCAACTTGAGATTTGAATCTGTGGTGGAAGTAGTTCCTCACAAAAAAGAGGGTTTTAAAGGCGGTCGGTTGTTATTTCTTATTTATTTACACACTCGTGCCATCGAACTGTTGTAT